>NC_089204.1:27730734-28030734 GCF_963930695.1 Labrus bergylta
GAAAGACCTTCAGCCCCTCAAGCTGCTATTTCATACCATAAAACATATAGTATGTCTCAGTAAAATACCTTGTTTGTGGTAATGTTTTATTACCCAAAATACAGCTTTGCCAAATAAACTAAAAATATGTCTGTATAAAGTTGTAGTTGAAAATGAAAAGTGCATGATGGGAAATAATCTCAAAAGAAATCAAAATTTAGTTTTAGTCTTGCAGTTTAGTGACCATGTAAGATCCTAAGTCTGGGAAGTTGCTGACACTTTGTCTTTGGATGTGAGAGTGTGTCAGACCTTAGTCTTTGAAAAGTCTTCTAGTTTCTCAAGGGGACAAAAAGTATCATCTCATAATGCATCGTACTCTATCATATGATATTCTAAATCAGTGGTTCTCAACTCGTCTAGCCTAAGGACCCACCACTAACTCCTCAGTGAGAAATCCTGACCCCAAAAGTCTCAGATTTTTCAAACAGTCAGATTTATTTACTTAAAAAGAATTCTGCAGTTTGGACCAAACATGTGACAGAGGCATGAAACTGAACAAAACAAAGAAGTTTAAAAAGCTTTACAGACTTTTTGACACACAGTTTCTTTTTTTCAGGGACAGAATCAGGACCCACTAAAAATACTCTGCGACCCACTTTTGGTTCCCGACCCACCAGTTGAGAACCACTGATCTTATTCATACTGTATCACACTGTATGGTTTCCATTACTGCGGCTGCATGAATATGCTGCTGTGGCTTTACTACGGTGCACCAAAAGGGACAAACAGCAGCAAATTAGTGTGATTTAAAAATTGTCTTTATCTCATGGCAATTAACGGACTAATGCTCAACGCCCTAATTAACATGGTCAAACATCATTATCTTTATTGTGACCATTACCGTTTGCAACATACTGACATGTTTTTCTAATTTAAGACATATTGGTGGTGGGCACAAAGCACTGAGCACTGAGTGGTGAGAAACAGACTCACACACTAATGAGGCCTCCTTCACCCTCATTTTCTGCATCTGGATGAGTTTTCCGGAGGAAGCAAAAAGGACAACTTCCTTCCTTCAATCCGTGTCACCAGCTGTTAAAACATGGCGCTATCTGTGATGCTGTTGGCAGCAACTGTGAGGCAACAGCTCTGCACGACTGTAAAAAAAAAAAAAAAAAAAAAAAAAAACCCTGGCATATTTAGCTCATTTAAAGGACAAATCTCACCCCACTTTGTCAGCAGCTTCCTTCAACGGTGTGAACATTTTTCAAGATAAAAATATCATTATAGCACATCACTATTATATTCAGTGTGAATAAGTTGGATTAGGAGTTTGAAACAGAATGTGAAGTAAGTTTCTAACTTCTTTGTCCCTGAAAAAAAAAAGAAAACTGGAGGCTTTCCTTCTTGAAGTACGGTTCAATTTCTTGCGGGACACGGTTCAGGCTGCAGCATGACAGAAAGCCGATGAGGATTTAAGCTGTTGTGGAGGCAACAAAACAAAATACTCCTTCTCCTCTTTGCAGTCTGCACATATTTAGAGGCAGTTCAATTATATTGTGCCAAACTTTATCTCAAAGTAATATGACTTTTAATAACTATATTTTTTTTTTATAAAAAAGAATGACTCAAAGAAATTGCAACAAATACAAAATTCTAAAGCTCAATCCAAAGGCGACTGGACTGGTTGACTTGGCTTTGGATCAAGCTTTGGATTTACCATGACCTGGATGACTGAGAACCTACACAGACAACAGATGCAAAACTTCCAGATGATAATATTTTGATGCCAAGTCAATTTGTTAGTTTTTAAGAGTGGCAGGGAGAGTCATTTCTCAGATTTTAAAATGTTCATCCTGAAGGGGAAAATCAAGGATTCTGATTGGGTTGTAAAACAGCTAATTTGGCGGCGCCTGTGGCCTAGTGGATATGTTACATGCCCCATGTATATACATATATGAGCAGGTAAAAACTCCTTGCATTTATTTGAATGAATAGTTAATGCCTTTAAACTAAAACAGATAATAGTGAAAAGCTGTCATTTTGTCCAGCACACACACAGTTGCAAACTAAAGGACGCACACCTTGAATGACGACCATTCTGCCGATCATGAGTCTCATGTCTAATAAATGCCTTTAACACTGAGCTGAGTGGAAAAGCCAATTATGAGTGCATTTCCTGTGGACTGTGGCGTGTTTCTGCAGGCTGACAGTCCGGGAGGGGAGTCTCTCTAAGCGCCCAGCGAGACACGCGTCATCCGGTGAATCTAAAACGACTGTGTACGTTAAGCTAGCACAGCATGGTGTCTGACAGAACTTAGCACGTGTAAGCTCACACATGTCCACACACACACGCTGCCTCCCCTTCAGTTAAACGCCCCGGACACATTAAACCGAGCTAATTGAGGCTTTGTCACTCTCGTTCCTGCAGCTCTGTCAGAGTCAGAATCGGCTTCACACAGATTTCCTTTTTCTGCTGCAAGAACACAAAAACAACAACTGATGTTCAATACATAACAACAATCAGTGATGTGGGAGTGACTGTCTTTAGAGCGGAGAGCGCGTTCGAGACGTTTTATTAAGTTGTTTGAATGGTGTGATAATCATGTAATAAAATGGAGAATCCAGCACTTCAGAAACTCTTCTCTCTGTCATAATGTAAGAGGCTTAAGCCGGCTTCATGACGCTAACTTCCTATCATTTTAATAGACTGCCAGACACTGACTTCTGTATCATTTTAATAGGCTGCCAGTCAAACGAGGAGACAGGGAGTGAATGGGAACAGAGTGAAAATCCAGTGTCAGTCAAGCAGCCTCGCCCGCATAACGATTAAACAACTTTGGTCTTCATGTTGCTTTGCCTCAGATTTCCTGTGTTATTTATGGCACTTCTAGTCCTTAAACAATCGACAGGTGCTTATTTTGGGAAGTGTTTCTACAACTGTGAACTTCCTCTGAACCTTTATAAACCTGAGTGTGACACAGCAAGCTCGTTTTTCCCCTCAGCTTGTTACCGAGCGCTGGAGGAGGGTTTTGTTGAGTGGTGCGAGGAGGTCGGGTGTGAGCGGTATCTCTGACAGTCATGTAGTTAGTTAGTCAGTGTCATGAACAAGACGGCACCAGTGGAGTTGGGCCTCGTAATTGTCGTGGCTGTTTAAGCGACCCTGCTACAGCCACTTAAAATAGGTATGGATCCTTTATACGCCTGTGTGTCACCATGTTTCTGACCCTGCTGACATAAGAGGACGACCATATGAGAAAATGTTCCTTTAAAAACGACATAAATGATAGTTAAAAGTATAATTTATTTTTTGACAAAAGATAAACAGAAGAGCATGTCTGTCCTTTTTTTTTAAATCATGGATGCATCATCAAGATAGATGGACTGGAAAAGTCAGAAATGATGCACATTTTATAACATAACGGATGCAAAGGTCAAAAAGAAAAATTTAAGTATGACTAAATACTGCTATTTAAATGAAAGTTAAAAAAAACACATTGAAACAAAAGGACTCCAAGCTTGTTAGTAAAATTAGCCCTCTTCACATTGGCACAAAACTCCCGTAAATGTCACAAAGTTTCCAGAATGAGATACGTGTGTGAGCGCAGACATTTTTCCAGACAGACCTGCTAGCCCCCGATAAAAAGTAAAGGTTTAGTCGGGGTAAACTAATGTGTGAATAATCACGTGTATGTTGTTATGTAGCGTTGATATATGGGTCAAAATTGTCATCGTGGCATCGGACTCTGTTGCTTTGTACCCCCCTCCCTCCCCTCCGACTGGGATAGCCTCCAGCTGTGAGAGGTGTGTGTGAGAAAGCAAACTTCAGTGGCAGTCTGCATTTGTAAAAAAAACAGCTATAGAACAATTTGAGCTGAAGAAGTTACATTATTAAGAGAGTCACATGAAAGGAAATTAAAAAGAAGAAAAGAAAAACAGCGGGTGTAAACTAAAAATAGTGAAATTAGCATTTGTTAGAGGTTAAAGGTCATTTCTGTTACAGGAGGGTTAAAACCTTGTTTATACAAAAAGTAGTAAGACACTGCTCGCCCTCAGGCATCAGTTTAATTTACTAGCCTCTTAAGTCACTAAGGACAAAAATGTTCACTTCCAAAAAACTGCTATAAAAATAGATTCATGAATCATGTAATCAAACTGGCATTTAAAGGGTTAAATTCCTAATAATTATTCAATATTTGATGGTTTTGAGCAGGGCTCGAGTTGTTTAAGAGATTTATGCAAAAAAAGTAGAAAAAAATCTGTTCTATTTTTATAGCAGTTTTTTGGAAGTGGACATTTTTGTCCTTAATGACTTCAGAGGGTAGTAAAAATGTTTCACTGTATTCTATTGATCAATTAAAAAAATAAAATTTGCATTCCAAAATGTGTCAAGAGAGAGACTTTCTTACAAAAATGTGTGCCATATGCACTAACGCAGAAAAAACGATGGCCAGATAAAGAGGAAACATTTCCCCAAATGGACAAAAATGTCCATAAAGATGCAAGAGGGCTAGAGGATCCATCCTTTTAGACTTTTTTTTTTCAAATATCGTACTTACACCATCGGGGTCCAAACATTGCGGATGTCATAATAATAATGGTTATTAAAGCCACAGCCGCCGCTTGACGTTCATTTGGTAGGTAATTTGTTGGCGCATCCTGCCGAGTCTGTTGCAGAATGTTGTGTCATGATTTTGATGTTGACAGGCAGAGCACTCCCCTGGGTGTGCGCTAATTTAAAAAAGCAGCCATAGAGTAGCAGATGCCAGATTAGTGTCAGAGCGGAGTGACTGATGAGGAGCCTCCTGGTCGCCCCGGTCTCACGCTGGCGTCGTTGTACTTACATATGCTCGCGCTTGTGGCCCCTCGGCACGTCATGATGAATGAGTGATTTAGTTGTACGCGCTCAGCTTTTATTAGCCGAGGGTTAATTGATACTTTGGGACATTTATGCTGCCTCTTCTTTTTTTTTCCCCCCCTCCCACTGGGTATACCTGGCTGTTTGCTGGAGCTGCATGCAGCACTGTCACACTTTGACTCTTTGTGACACTAATTCAATTAGAGAGGCGAATAATTGTATTACTTCCATCAAAATGGATTGTTAGTTAGTTCTGCACCATGGCTGGAAATGTGTTGGAGCCAAAGAGAATGTGGTTTGAGAAAGACACCAGAAATGAAATGCTACTGATTAACAATAATTTTTATGGAGGAGGAAGAGCCTTACCGCCAATTCCCTCATTATCTGTGCACGCACCGGTTAGTTAGCGCCCCCCGGTTTTGCTCTGTTGGACCACCCACACCCAGCCCAACTGGATCAGTTTCTTGAACGTTAGCGGAGCAGAGCGCACATCACAGGAGAACGACAAGATCACGCTGGAATAAATTGGAAAAAACGTGCAAACAACATGTTGCTTTTTCTCTCAGGATTTTTTGTGCGATTGACTGCATGTTGTTAAAGTGTTGAAAAATCCACTCTTGAGTCCGTATATTGTCTTTTATTTTGAAATTGAGAGATTGCTCTGTGCGTTTCCTCGTCTGACTTCCTGTCCGGTTTGTTATATTTGGTCCGACTTGACGTGTGCCTGCAGTGTACTCCGTTGAAAAATAGACTTGCAGCGTATTTGAAACAGAGCTGAGCTTGGTGGCGCTGGTGGCTCGCTCCGGAGTATGTGGAAATTGGGTGTAAAGACAAAAAAAGGTTTATGGGATTGCACACTCTTATTCCCCGCAGCTCAAACGAATAAAAAAAACAAAAAACATTCTGCTGTTTAAAATATGTTCCGCTAATGATGACTTTTTAAATTTGTGAACACCTCGATGTAAATTTAGTGCGAGGTGAAGACACAGGAACTCAGTTTTTTTTTTTTTGTGCAAAGAGGGGCTGAATGAAACGAACACAACAGACTGTGACAAGTTCTTACCTGGCTGTCTATTTATGGTCTCTCCCCAGGAGCTACATTTTCACTCTGTTCGTGTCTTTTTCTGTCCCCCCTGTTCTCTGAAAACAGACTAAAGTAGCTGCCTCTTATCCATGTCCCCAATTCAGTGTCATGACTCAAGGGCATTAAAAAGGTGCCGGCAGCTTGCTGTAGATTGATTGACTATAGACCATAGGATAGCCCAGAGAGACAAGGCTTGGGGGTGGGGGGGGGCCACAAGAATGCAATGACAAAACTTTTTTTCAGCTTCTTTTTCCTGCGGGAAATGACACGTCTGAGTGACACATGGGCGTTCGAGACGAGAACACTGCAGGTAGTGTGTGCTGTGATCCTGTGTCTGAAAGAGACGCACACAAAGATGCACTGCTTGCTCACCAGTTGAGTTGCCTTCTTTTTTTTAAAGGCTCAGAAATTATGCAGCAAACGCACAAAAAAAAAAAAACATTCAGGTCGCTCTTTGCATATGGCAGTGTAATGAGGTGAATTCAGGTGGAAGTCATTAACCCCTTTAAGCGTAGATAACGGGGATAATTGTCAAAAATGTGAAATGTACTTTCATAATGTGCTTTCTCCTCAAGGGCACGTGGTATAGGCATCATTTAGTAGTCAGCTTTTTTATATTATCCTGCTTTAAAATGTGACCGGCATGTGTGCATGCATGTGTAAATACTGCCTTTGTCGACTGCAGGTCACAGTATACGCAATCACACCAAAGCCAGATAATTAAGGTTTAAACTGTATTATGTAGCATTCAGCACACTTGTCACAACAAGCTTATGATGATTATATAGCACCTGTTCTGAGCAAAATAGCTACGAGCCAAAGCTGTGAAAGCAACATTAATGCATTTTTCTAACTCTGGGTACAGTCACAAGCATTGGACATGTTAGTCTAGGCTTGTTGTTTAGATGATGTGTGTGACAAGATGGAGCAGACAGAAGAAGGTTTATTCTAAGTAAGGGTCTGGATAATCAAGAAGTGTAAATTAAGTAAGATATGTAGTGAGTTAACTGTACTATCTGATCAGACATTAAGGAAACATGCTATGTTAAAGTGCTGGCTTCTCTGACAACAATGCAGCAGCCAGTATGTCCTCCTTCTAACTTTAGATTCTGCTCCTGAATGCTCTGGATTTGTTTGGACCAGAGAAGGTAGGGCGGATTTAAAGTGACCCCCACACGGCCGTTTTGGACACCCCTCTGTGACATTTCAAGGAGTTGAATGTACGACTTTAGAGATTAATAAATTAATTCTATGAATCAAAGAGGTCATTCATAATCAAATGTTTGTACAAAAGGTGCTACATAACTAGAGTGGAGTAGAGTTTGGTTGAGATACTTTTTTGGGGAAGCTGCAGAAAAGCTGATGCAAATAGAGGCTTTTAAAATTTGTTGTGAAGACGGTTTGCCCGAGTAGTCAAACAGCACATAATGAAGATTTTTATTTGGGTCTTGGATTTTTAAAAAAAAGGTTGTTTGAAGGCTTTATATGCTTTATATTTTGATCCAGCAGATGTCGCCCTTGAGCACCAGCATGAAACCAAAACAACTTGCGGTGCATTGTTGTGTTAGCATGCTAATGCTAGCGATCTTTATTATGCTCGTATCTTCACACTGCATGTAAATTTACCTGAAATGAGCGTGATCTAGAAACACAGTTAAGCAGTGAGTACAGTATGTTATTCTTCTTTTCTCTAGTCCCTCAATTAAACAACTTTTATACATGAGGGGAGGAGTCAGCCGTCGTCTCGGCGATGTAAACAAACTGAAGATAGGACTCTGAAAACTCTGAAAACATCACAGACAGTGGGACTCGGGTGTTACACCCATTGTAGACAGTCATGACTCACAGAGTTATTTTCAGAGGATATACTTGATTTCTATTATATTTAAGTGTGACAAAAAATACTTCTGAAGCTTACGACAAAGGCAGTATGCCTCCTCAGCTTTTTCTTAGGAATATATTTTGCATCGAAAATTGGCTTTTTATCCAAATCCGGGGAAGGCGGCTAAAAGGAGGCAGCTGTGCGCTTTGTAAGCAGTCTACCATTAGTGGCCAGATGGAAGTTTGAGTGTGAGCTTGGCCTGACACTTGACTTGGCTGAGAGCTCGATAGTGAAAAGCCTCAAAAAAGCTAAACATGTGAAGCTTGACAAGTCTGTGTTAATATCAATAAAAAAAATGTTCTGCAATATTCTTTGTAAGTTTGTTGGTTATTAGAACAATCCTCTCAGCTTCAGCCCTTTCACTGCCACTGCGGACTGAAAACAATGGACATGAACAGCGCTGATTGGTGTTGGCTTCAACTCATTCTTCTCTCTACAAATGTTACACAGTCAAGTCCAGGCTAATGGCCATATTGTTCGGCTTCATTTAAACCCCTGTTTACATCACAGTACGACAGATTGCCAGTGTTTGAATGGAAATGCAATCCTCCACTTAGATGTACCGCCCCTCGTCCCCGAAAAACTGCCTCTTGGCCGAGCCCCAAGTGTCGTAAATTTCTAACAACAGCCCTGCTGTACACACACACACAATTCATTCTCCATTGGTTAGGGGAATTAACTGTGAAGTGCAGGCATGGGGGCGGGCGGGGGGGGATTGTGTGGAGAGAGCGAGATGAGAATGACCCCCACACTATTGGCTGTATGTTATGTGGTGGGTTTAGTGGAGAGGGTAGAGGTCTTTCATTTTCACTGATAGGGGGCTCAGACGTTGAGGGAATGACCAAAGAGAGGGGAGATCCAGTCAACTTCAATTACTGGGCCTCGCAGTTTTCCCACAGGTGCACTATAGTGCCTTAAAGAGGGAATCAATGAGGTGACAAATTGTTGTGGACAGCGGCCCCTTTTATTTGTTGTGTTGCTGCATGCATGCCTGGATGCTACTCTAAAAGATGTGTGTGCATGTATTTGATTGTGAGTGTGTGTGTGTGTGTGTGTGTGTGTGTGTGTGTGTGTGTGTGTGTGTGTGTGTGTGTGTGTGTGTGTGTGTGTGTGTCTGGTCCTTTGGCAGGCTTATATACAAATGTACAGCACTCTCCATTTATGATAATTGAATGCTTTGGTCCATTTGTGTTTTTGGAGGTTTTTTTTTCTGCTAGTGGCCTTAATGGCTTGTTATCTGTCTAAACTTGTTTTTTAAACGCTCGCTAATGGGAGTTCACATGTATCACCCTCTGACGCTCAGCGCCGCTCTGTTTTTATCCCACAATGGCAGTGTTAAGGTTTTTTCCCAAAGTTGTTTTTGCTTTCTTTAGCCCGTCATATCCGAGGCTGATGAGTGCTGACTTGAGATACATATGTATCTGAATTAATTGAGTGTTTCTAATGGTGTGAAGTGGTAAGAAGCTGCCGTGTGTTTGAACAGTTATGTTCTTGGAGATTATTGGTGAGGAAACTGGATAAATGCAGGTGTTTGATGTACTGTGGAGTCTGCCGATTTTAACACATCGAGATGTTTCAATAACCTTAATTACGCACGTATTGATTTCTTTCAGTCAACAGAAATTATTATTGATTGAAGTAAGGCATATAAATGAATTCAAACGGCGGGCCGAATCTCATCTTATATACAGGAGTCACTGTTTAAAAGAGGTCAATACTTAACAACTTTACAATGTGAAGCTCATTTTGTTTCTCACTGACTTTTTCAGGTCAGCTAACGCGGCGTTTTGTGAATACACTTAATATCAAATTTATGGTATTCTTATTTTTCCTTGTTTGTGGTCGGTGTAAAATGTTCCAGAATCCTCTCTGTTGCTGATGTGTTATGTTGTTGAACGTTCAATGTTTGAATGTCAGTACTGCAGCAGTTGTTTCCTTACAACTTAATGTGGTAAAGTACTGAGTTCTTGTACTTTCAAAGCCTTGATTACAAGTCATCCATCGGACATAAAACAAAACGCATGTAACCAAGAAAACAAAGGGAACTCAGAGCTGCAAGACAGCAGTGAAGGAACATTATATAGCAAGTCAAAGTTTACACGGTGTGGCGTTTGAAATTTGAAAATGATGTATTCTGGTGCTGCATTTTCACCACAGGAAATTCCCTTGAGGACCAAGGTACATTTGGATGTTTCCA
Organism: Labrus bergylta; assembly: GCF_963930695.1. NCBI lineage: Eukaryota > Metazoa > Chordata > Actinopteri > Labriformes > Labridae > Labrus > Labrus bergylta. Next base: position 27,740,735 of record NC_089204.1, read on the forward strand.
ACGATTGGACCATGGTTTTGTGCATGGTTTAAAACACAAATGTTTTCCAGTACTCACGATGAGGCTGTAGGAACCTTTGAATACTGTGAAATGAGGCTTCTTGAATTAAAAGTCTCAGCTTCTTTTGGTGGAAATGCATCTTTTGTTATTGTTTGTGATAATGAATATTTACACTGATGTGGTGCTATGCTCGACACACCTGTTAACTCTGGCTAAGGTTGGTACCAGCTGGTCATTAAGAGCTACAGTAGTAGGCATATCTCTAACTGTAGCATCCTTTGCACTTCAGCATGCCTCATTTTTCCATTTTTCTTTTTTAGAAATACATTTTGAGATATTATTCCTCTTTTTATTCCTGACTGCTATCCAACAGGCACCCAAGAGGCCAAGATATTAATGCAACACATTTCTCTGTCTTTGTCTCCACAGGAAAAGAAGAGTATGTCGCAACCTTCAAAGGATCTGAGTTCTTCTGCTACGACTTGTCCTTGAACCCGATTCAAAGCAGCAGTGACGAAATCATACTGTCTTTCAAAACTCTACAGAGGAATGGACTGATGCTGCACACGGGCAAATCGGCTGATTACGTCAACCTGGCGCTGAAAAATGGGGCTGTCTCACTCGTCATTAATTTGGGGTCTGGAGCCTTTGAAGCTCTGGTGGAGCCAGTCAATGGGAAATTTAATGACAATGATTGGCATGATGTCAAAGTAACAAGGAATCTACGTCAGGTAACAGTACAGAGGGTGATGCAGAGACTCAGTAAATGAATCAAAACAAATGCACTTAAATCATTACCATCATACTATATATCATTTTTCCCGACATTGTAATCGGATTGCTAAATTGAATCATGGTGGTGTATGGTGGAGATAAAACAGAAACCACAAGTGAGCAGGGACATCTAGATGTGAATCGAGACTTCTATTAGGTTACAGTTCAAGGGAAAAACATGGCTCCAAAACTGCATACAAAGCAATAAGGGTCATCAAGATGCTGAGGTATGACATTTGCTCTGGTTTAATGTGCACTAGATGGTTTTTAGAATAAGGCACGTCATCTTATGAGCAACAAAACCACGTTAAACGGTGACATTGTGTTCTGACTGCTTGTTCTACTTTTTATGTGGAGTGGGTTATATTCCTCAAACGGGAAAACGTTTAAAGCTTTACGTCATTAGGAATATTTGAACACATTATACTTTAAAATAAGCTAATATTTCTGGCAGGATATGAACATGTTTAGGTACAGCTAACTAGGGATAGGGATCGAAACCAGGTTCTATTACGGACCCAGTTCTGCACTTTTCAAAAACAAAAAATCTAAAATGTTTGAGCTTATCGATACTGATTTTTAGTCTTGTGGGTACAGTAGCCTAACATTATACCTCCAGTCAAGTCACCTCATTTAAACTGACGTTTTAAGATGTCTCAAGTTTGGCTACATTTTACCAAAGCACTTCACTCAAACCAGCCTTGGTAAGCGCACCCAAACTTTCAAGTCCAGTTGGTTAAACATAGTTATTCAGTTATGACATTTTGTTGAAATTGGCAGGATAGAAGCTAGTTAACTAACAATGAGATGACTTAAAGTTACAATATGATGAGTGCAAGGTGGAGTCAGTAAGATTACGATTAAGCAAATGTGAATAAAACGTCATCATGATGTGTTCAAATGTAACGTCAAGAAAAATACAATTAAGTTGGCCAAGAAATTTGAATAAATACAGTTAATTGGAGGAAACATTTGTTTGTTTTGCCAGAGTTTAAAACTAGAAATTATACCACTGCTAGTGTTGTTTCATCGTCCACTAAATAATAGTAGAGTATAAATAGTGGTATGGACAAAGAGTTGTGTTTTGGTGTTTTGATAATGGTATCAATATCCATGAAATAATCATTCCCTATCCATAAACAGAAATAAAGCTACAGGAAGGTTTAGAAATCAAAGATCATTTAACACAGGTGAAACTCTCTGACAGGTTGTTATTTGCTTCCCTACATGTCCTCTAAGACGTACATCTTCATTAACCTCGAAAAGACACCATGTATTGACAGCGTGATCTGATTAGGCCGCCCAAGATTTCAAACGTAGAAACTAGTGAATTCCATTAAGCAGCCTGTTGCCATTTGTTAACTTCAGAATACATCAGGTAGTGCCCTTCGCCCGTGGCAGTGTAACTCATAAACGTCGGAGCAGCCAGGGAATCAACAGAATTGATTTTTGGCTGAGTCTCACCAAGAGCAGAGGAATCAGATGGGATGAAGGAAAGATGTTAAGCGGAGCCTCTGGCCGTTGAACATGTGCAAGCGCCTCCACCTGCTAGAACAGACTGTCCTAGCAAGAGCGAGGTCACTGAGTGTTTGCAGCATTGGCAAACATGTACTTAATGGTATCAGGAGGCTGCACTTGGACATGACAACTGAACGGGTCTATTGGAATCATGACTATTCTGAAAAACTGCTGAGACGCTATCCACATATTCTTAGTAGCTCTGAACAATATCAGGCTCCCTATTGTTTTTGGCATAAGTTACCTGCCTCCATTGAAGTATGCTGATCTGTTATGGCTCTGTTACAGCAGGACATGGGGTTTCCCTTCAGAACTCCAAGGCCTAAATAGCCTTAAATGCCCGACTGAGGTGGCTTTGTCGAATTTGGCAAACAAATTGTCACACAGAAAGACAACCCCCCTGCATTTCATTCAACCGTGCAACTGCATTTGCTTTGCCAGTCAATTTGTTGAACCAACTACAACAGCAAAGACTTGCAGTTTAAATAGTTTTAGTTGGTGTGAATTTGAATTATGTCCAAGTAGCCAATTAAAGATGTCTGCGCTTGTCTGTAAGTGATACTTTTCAGATGAAGCTCTTTGTCAGTCTTTATGGCAGAGTACACACTTGTGCTACCTGCACAACCATCCAGAAAAGAGGTTTGTTAAAGGCAGTGACATAAACAGAACATGGCAAACTAGTCTGATTTCTGCCATTGGTGCCATCTTGGTCCATTGCATAACTTCTGTACACGTAGTGCACTTTTGTTTGGTCCAGATCACTTTTTTATTGCTGGTGGGGTACGTAAAGTGTGTATCCACACTCCCTTAATGATGCAGATCACATGCAAAAGCCAAAAGGACAGGATGGCGTTCCAGGTTACCTTCAGCTTCTAAAGGCCAGAGACATTTTTTAAGGGCCTTGTATAGACTGTGGCTCTCCAGATGAATTGCTATCAGATTTGCCAGGATAGCACTTATTCCTGTTTGACTGTTTCTGTTCTGTGTTAAATGGAATTGTACACATTTCTTTCTCTTTACCCTGAAGTATCAAACTGATTATTTTGACCCACATAACAATGCTTGATTAGACTTGTAAGGACAGTATCTCAAATCTTTGAAAACACATAATTAGGACAACATCTCTAGATTTCGTCTCTGCTCACTTGGTGGGAAATGTTGCTCCTCACCTCAGTACCAGTAATGCTGCTTCTTTTGCATAATCAGGAAATTGATTATTGGCAAACGTAAGGATTTGGCCAGCTCGGACATTCATTGCATTCAAATTGTGCGAAGAAAACCATGCATATTGAGTGCATGCTCTGTGGGGGAATCCAAATTGCCATCCTCCTCATTCTGTGTCAGGGTCTTCTTTGCTTTGTCTCATTGCAGTAAAGTGATCCTAAAGTTCATCAATAAGACCAAAAGGAGGTACAGTATTGAATGGGCGCCGGAAAGTCTGATACACTGGATTGGACTCCTGCCTCAAACAAAGTACAAAGAAGGAAAAAAAACTAGTGTGAATAAAGTAAAGTTTAAAATGGTCTTGAACTTAGGACTTTGTAAAAGAGGGTCAACTGATGTGCTTTAGGCATTCTTTCTTCTGAACCATTTGATTTCTGTCAGTCATAACCTTATGTCAGGTCAAGGGTGAAGGAGCTTTTTCTGCTTCTCGGCGGTATGGTTGCATACAGAACATGGTGCAAAAAAAAACACCATGAGGAATCCTAGGGAGTCACCGGTCGAGCTCTGGCACCTCTTGTGGAGCTTTCTCGCTCTTTCCTTGGTCTGCTTTTTTCTTGTTAAACTTATTTTGCCCTTTTTTCTCTATGTTACTAACATGCTTTGGAAACAAACTAACATCACTCATGGAATGTGCCATTCTACTAACAGTATGGTTTTTTGCCGTTTAACAATGTACTAACAGTATTGACCATCATATATTATTTGAGTAACAATCGTTATTCTGTTCACAGTTTTTAATTTCCTTTCTCCCCCCTTTTCCACAAAGCACTCAGGCATTGGACACGCTATGGTAAACAAACTACATTGTTCGGTAGATATCATTCTAATTGTTTCTTAGTTTGGGTTTGCCGTGTGTTTCTTTTCTTTCTTTTTTTACTGTAGACGTCATTAACAAAAAAAGGGAAATTGCGGTTGGTACTCTTCTGCTTACTTTTTCGAAATCCTTTTTTGATTTCTTGGGTCATTCATTGGTTTCACCCTCTTTATTTCACTTGTTTCCTGTCCAATTCTGTTTGATCCACCTTTTTAGGAGCATCATTTCGAGCCTTTTGCATCAAGCTGTGGTTAATAATGAGGACCCCTCTCCCCGTCTGGCTGGCCTGATGCTCTTGGGCTCAGCCAGTTGTATCCCCCATTCACTTTGCATGGCATGCAATTTTGACTTATGTGTTGCAAATGTCACACTGCCCATTCGTCCACATGGTTGTGACAGTCGAGCTGTGTTTGTCAGTGGTGCTTCTCTGCTGCTTTCTTTTTGGTGGTTTCTCAGTGTCCATGAGCTTCTGCATGCATCTGACAATGTTTCAAAGAGTTACAAAGTTCTGAAAATTTTAACATCCCAATTAAACATTTGGGAACATTTTCTTTTTGTGTGCTCTAAACAAAAAGAACAAATGCATGCATGCTATTTCTTTTGTCCAATACCCTCAGTCATTGTCCTTTACTAACTAGTGATTGTGTTTTTTAAGAGCATGTGCTCCCTATCTAACCCAGTGGCACGATTTGATTTCTTTTGTAGAACTGCTGGACGTACTAATATGAACGACTGTATAACAGTTAAACTAACCTAGTTAACGTTCTACTAACACCATTTTTGTGTCTGCTAAATTCTTTTTAAGTTGCAGTAGGTGCAATACTAACACTGTAGTATGGGCAGATTACTAACTCTCTAACCAGATTAGCATTCTTTTTGAAGGCTTGCAGTCTTCCAACTAACCAAACTGGTCAAAATAATAATAAAGAAAAAACAAGAAAAAAGACAATGAAAACAGACATGAAAATGGGTTTCAGAAAAATACATATAGGGAAGTCTTTCATAGACAACAAGAAGGAGAGGCAGTATCGTTGCGATGTATAGGCTGCCTGAGTATAGCGTGGTCTTTCCTTGTGCTTTGTTGTCTAGGTAACGATATCTGTGGATGGGATTCTGACCACTACGGGATATACACAAGAAGACTACACCATGCTAGGCTCGGATGACTTCTTCTATGTCGGAGGAAGTCCTAGCACGGCTGACCTGCCTGGATCTCCGGTTAGCAACAACTTCATGGGATGCCTGAAGGAGGTAAACACCACTCTTGTGTGCACACTGAGACTGGTGGGTGGACCGAATATGACTGGCTTTCACCTTAGGACACCACAACAGGCCCTTCCACCCACACACTGACCCTGTCTCATCCTTTACACTTTTGCTTTAGTTTGTTGCTTCTGTTTTTACTCACAAAAGAAACTCTCACAGATACTTTACTTTTCCTCCAACGACCCTTCACTGTACTCATAATGCTTCACACCACACACACACACACACACACACACACACACACACATCCGCGTCGAGGGGTCTGGTGTGTAGCACAGTATAGCAGGCATGAAGAACTCAGCCTTAGAGTGGAATTTATCACAGGCTTCACACGGCTTCTGTCAGGTGCACTTCAAAGAGGAGCTGTGATCCTGAGATCAGGCTGGTTGAATTTTCATGAGCAGTCAGGAAACTCTCACAGTTAACACCTCACCATTATTCCACCAGGGAATACGCAGCACTAGACTAATAGAGAGTATTGGTAATAACTCGTGACGGTTATGTGTTACATTGTAAGTAGTGTTGGTTACATATGGATGGATGGGGATCAAAACTCGGTTCGGTTACAGGAAGAATGTGCAACATTTTAAATACAGCAGAAATCAAGTCTATCCTGTGTTAATGTGTCTCTGAGTCATGACGGTCTACAATGAGTGAGAAGCTCGAGTCCCGCCAGCTGTACTGTTGTCAGAGCCGTGTTTACATGGACGGGACGGCCTTGGGTATACAGCTGTTTTAGTCAAGGACTAGAGAAAAGAAGAAGAACACACTCACTGCTTATTTGGATGTCACATAAGTGTTTTTAGATCTCGGTCATTCCCTGTCAATTTATCTGCAATATGAAGCTACGAGCTAATTAAAGCATGCTAACATTAGCCTGCTAACACAACAATGCAGGACACAGGTGATTGGATAATTCTGTTCGCGGTTGTGCTTAACGGTGCTTCATTGAGGTGCGTTCTATATGATAACTCCTTCAAGCGAATGGGCTTGGAGTTGTGTCACTGTAGGGGAGCGGAGGCTTCAGGATCAATATCAGTAGGGCACTGATGGCCTAACAGTTAGGCCACGCCCCAGATGAAGGCTTTGGTCCTCAGGGGTGTCCTGCAGCTCCTTTCCTGCATGTCATTGCCCCTCTCTCTCTCACAATCCGCTACTCTATCACTGTCCACTGTCCTGTCTAGATACAGTAAAGGCAAAAGCCCAAAATAAATCGACTTACATTAAAATCAATGAAAATTAACAGTCCCCATCCCATGTAGTATGTTATCCAAATGTAACTTTGAAATGATGAAAATGCAGCTGGGTCATAACTCTCACCTTGAGGAATGAAACACACAACAAGGTGCAGAAGTGTTCATCACTGCTTGATATTTTTCATGTGATGCATTCAGCACATTTCTGATTTATACCTTCTTGAATTAGATTCCATCCAGACTCCTTATTCAGATCATAAACTATCCACTCTGTAATCGTTTACATCTGTGTTTTAATGTATCCTCGTTGAGATTAGATCTCTGTTTTTATACAGAAAACATTATTACTATTTTAGGTGGCAGCTAATAGGTTGTCATAGCAGCTGAAGAACACACTCTTGATATCATCTTTTTCACCCCACAGAATCACAAAATGATCCACTCACTCATCTCTCAGCTTTGATGACAGTTTCCCCTCTTTTTTATCGTCTCTCTGTCTTTCCTTTTTTAAGGTTTCCCCGTGTCCTACATTTTGTCTTTCACCCAAAGCGGCACCCTGTCGTCCTCAGTGAGCCTCTCGGAGAAGTTGAGTCTTTTTCTGTTTAATGAGCGAGTCTGGCTTGGACCACATGGCTGCACGCCGTGTACATCTTGTTACAGGTCCGGTAGTTAAAAAGGGATTCTTAGTTAATGCTGCTGAGGTGCTGCAGATGCCAAACAAAGGGAACAGAATTGGTGCACTATATGCTTTTTTATCAAATTCTTTCAGCTGAAGACATTTGCGACTGCAACAGCTTCTCTTAAAGATCAGATTAAATTTCTCAAACACCAAAATCTCTACTGCATGGCTGTGATAATTCCTTATGATATGATATTCCTCTTCTTTATCTCCCCCCTCCTGAGACCGTTTCATTTTTATTTAGTTTTATTACAGAACGCAGATCTAAAAAAATATAGCCTGTTACACTGTAAAATCCATATTTAGTATCATTCACTTTGCTCAGGTTTTCTTCCAGTCTTTTATGGCACATTGACAAGCTCGCTGCGTCGTCTCATCCCCGCCTGTTGAATTATACAGAAGCCCCCTGTCAAAGGTCATCTTCCATGTATGCTGTTATATCATGTGAGCGCTGGTTGAACATATGTGCTGTAGCGCCTGACTGATGATCACATGTTGCCTCCTCGTTTTTTTTTTTTCTTCTTTCTCCACCCGCAGCGTTAATGTGCAGATTCCATTTCTGAGTCGCCACGCCCGCCTGTTGGTTCTGATGGCAAAACAAAGGGTGGTGCAGTAATAGCTCAGTTGTCACAGCCCGAGCTTGATGACGAATTAGTGCAGCACTACTAGTAGCAGTGTAGACGTGGCTCAGACCGAAAGCTCCTTTGACTCTGAGAGGTGCCCTTTTGTGTCTTGACTGTGAAGAATTGATGAGGGTTAACAGGCTGTATCTGATGCACCTTTCGTCCACATCACTAAAGTTCAGCACGCAGAGACACCATCTTTATTCAATTACTCATTTGACACAAGACTTCAGAACGTTCTGTCCCACATTTAGTTTCTTTCAGACATAAAAATGACGATGAGGACGGTTATTTTTTAACCTTTATTTAACCAGGAAAAAGTCTCATTGAGATTAAAAATCTCTTTTACAAGAGCTTCCTGGCCAAGACAGGCAGCAGCACAATTACAGGGTTTCAGACATAAAAACACTTAATAATTAACATAAATACAGGAATCACAAAAAGAACCATTCATCAGAATCTGTCAGAAGTCATCAGCAACAAAGCGATCAAAAAGGGGCTACAGTCAGATATTTCTGCCTCCAGATCATTAAGACGACCAAGGAAACCAGCTCCAGAAGATTTAAAGTATCTTGCAACCGATTCCAAGAAGAGGGAGCAGCATACTTGGAAGTCCCCTTTTTCCTAATTCAGTACGGACTTTAGGGATGGTTAGAAGGTCTAAGTAACTTCCATTACTTTTTTGAAGTATGTAGCTCTGTAGGTAGGATGGAAGCAGACCGAGAATACCCTTATGAATACAAATATGCCAGTGGTTTAGTCTACGTGCAGACAAGGCAGACCAACCAACCCGAGCATACAAGGAGCAGTGGTGATCTTATAGTTAACTGAAGTCGGATACAAACTGCCACGAGGCATTATCAGAAAACTCAGCAGGCGCTATGAGCTTCACCCGCCTGAACAGTTAGACACTAGTAGATGTGACCTCGCTGATAAACAGAAATTCTCCATGCAGATGAAATCCCATCAGCGGTGTCCTGCTTTTACAGGTGAGCGCTTTAGCATGACGATAAAAAAAAAAAAAAACAGAACATGGGGCGGTGTTTTTTACACAGCTGTAACTCCTCATTTTATGGATTAACCATTACAACTGTTGTGTTATGTAAATACACATGAATGGACCAGGATGGCGCCGTTTGTCACTCGAGAACCGTATTCAACCAATTAGTAGAGCTGGAGTGGTGCAGGATGAGCTCATTGACTGTGCTCCCCCGGGGGGGTCGTTGTTAAGCACTCGTTGCTTCTCTAACCCTCCTGCCTGGCATGCTATTGACAGCTTTGTGTTAAAGTGTCGTTGTGGGTTCGTGTAAATGTTTTTGTGATAAGGTAATTTGGATGCATCGTGACCACGCTGAAGTCTTAATGTTAATAAAGTTTTGACATTCACCCAAACGTTAATTAGCATCTTTTTATGGAAATGACATAGACTGAGGAATCCTTGTTATCACAGCTGCACTTACACAAGATGCTCTGTCATTACTGAGATTGGATAATAACGAGGTGCTGCCTGTCTCTAATTTTTTACAAGGCTGTTGCCAATTACGCGCTCTGACATGCAATGCCCCCCTTCTTCTCGTTGTAGCTACTTTTTTAGTCTTGAGAGATATGAACACGGTCAATATTTTGAGTATTTTCTATCAAAGGGAGTCTTTTAAAGTGTTGAGTGCAGAACTCAAAAGACCTGTCACACTGCGTTTAGACCAATCAGCGCTGACATTATGACCATCTCTGCAATCTGATGCCTTCAAAAAGAAAAACTCAGGAATGTAATCATTTTTCTTTATTTCAATTATCGAAGTAGTTGTGGGTGGTGCTGTGCTAGACTGCATTATACTGCATGTTCACTATTCTCCCCGTGTGTTTATGTTAATGCAGTTGGCAAAATATTTGGAACACCTTTCAATAGAGGCAAGGCAGATTTCTCTCTGTAGCACATTTCAGCAACGAGGCGATTCAAAGTGCTTCACACAAGATGTCAAAATCATCAAGACAGAGAAAAACAAAAAGACGTTTAAAAATCAAAAATCACAGGCTGAGTCCATCCTGCTAACAGCAACGACCCTCTTCCTACTTCCACCTCTACCGTGCTGCTACGAGTTTTTTTTTTTTAAAGAGACAGAGGCCATTTTGGGTGGCTGTGGCTCAGTTGGTAGAGTCGTCTTCTCGATCCCCAGCTCCTGCAGCAACATGTCCAAATGTGTCCTTTGGCATGACACTTAACCCTGAATTGCTCCCGCTGCTTCGTCGGTAGAGTTTAAATGGGATTAGTTACTTCTGATGGTCTCTTTACTCAGCAGCCTCTACCATCAGTGTGTGATCGTGTAGGTGTGACCTGCGGTGTAAAAGATCTTTGAGTAGTCAGAAGACTAGAAAAGTGCTATACAAGCTCAAGTCCATTTAGCATAACGTCATATAGCGGTCCACTTCCTTCTTTGAGGTCAGTTGCATTCACTGCACTCGAGTACACATGAGTCATGCTCGAGACCATCTCTTCAAGTGGACTCAGGCCCAGTACTCGAGTACAGTACGAGAACAGTATGTTCCTGCTCTCACTGATCAAATGAACTAGACTTTCGGGTCAAGCGTACTCAGATCCAGGTCCTTGGAACCACCCTCAGTGTGACAGCGCTCTGAAGTCCTAACCTTATAGAATTATCTTACCTGATGCACACAGATTCACCACCACCTCCCAAAATGACTTCAATAAGAAATATATAATCTTTTTTCTGAATATGCCAACTAAAACAGAAAACGTCAAAGCTTTGTAAAAGCAGAATTTATGGTAGAACCATTGTATTGCATTGGATTACACAGGAGGTCATAATGTTGTGGCTGATTAATGCATATAACAGTGCAACATGATATTAAAGACGAGTTGCATACTCAAATAAATAGAGACAAGAAAAAAAAAATCGGCTTGGCAAATTGGACGGATGATGCTCGCACTGAAGCATAGGATAATAATTCTAATCCATGGTTAATTGGTGCTTTAATGACATAAAGAATCCGTCTATGGTAATGGGCTAGCTGCCGGCATCACAAAGGTCACAGCACTAATGTACTTCATTAAGAACAGCACTCCGATGCCAAACCTTGTCTGGTGTGCTGTGTCTGAGAATATAAACCAAAAGCTGATGTTTGAGTTTCAGTGAGAATAACAAAAAATGCAGCCCAGGACCCAATTAGCTGCGGCCCTCTGACTCTTGTAAGTCTCCTACTTTTATCGTGCAATATGAAGGCAATCGATTTGTCCCAACTATAATTCATAGAGGGAGTAAATGTATATTTATTTTACTCGTTATTCACTCATTTGTTTGTTTTCTGTCTAGATTTTTGAAGTAGGTAGCTAGTTTTCAGTGGTACAGCAATGTATAGATGTGTCACTCATAGCGGCTACTCGATTCTGATTGGCTAGAGGGGTGTGTAATTTATGTTCAGTTGAAAGATTGACATAGAAGAAGAAAGCATAGATCTTGATATTTAGTGATTAAGACTGTCTAAAGTGACCCCATGGGGTAGAGACCCCCCCCCTCGTTGGAAAAACACTGATGTACAGGATACTGAATGTCAAAATGTGATTATGTAGGTTTTTATGCGCTGGTTTTTAATTTCCTTTGGTGCGACTTATCCATCACCTGCCCACTTTTATTTTAATCACAGTCTGCCACAGGGAGCTTAATCAGCATTTTTCTTCCACACCTGCAATCCAAGCCGCAGTTTAGATTCATCACTCTCCATCCCACTTTTCACAAACAATCCCAGAATCTCAGGAGGTGCTTCCTGAAAGAGTCATTTTCTCCAACCATTATCTCCGTTGCCTCCCAAATTGAGACTGCTTCTTCCTTCAGCTGACACCGAAGCTAAAAGTCAAAATGGAAGTCAGAGCAGCTGACCTGTCTGCAACCTTCAGCTGGATGAAACCCTGCATGTGTTGTGAAGGCTTCAGATGGGGAGCAAAAAAAAAAAAAAAAGAATGATGTCGGTGACATTTGGTGCCGCGCCGAAATGGTTTCTCACGCATAGGTACAGTGTGACAACGATGACCAAGAGTTGAGCCGAGCAAACCCTGTTATGATACACCGTCCTGAGGGGAAGAAATGTCACAGTGACGACGAATGTTTTCATATCCAGCTCGCTCATTTAGGAAGCATTTGTACTCGCAATGCTTTCTCATCTTGTGGTTGTCGGTTACAAACGCTTTGTCATGGCCTTTTGGCAGCTTATCCAGACCAGGGTTGTAAACTTACCCATCATAGCAACAAAAATACAAGTCCTGGGGAGCGTCTATAGTCTAGCGGTTATGCCCCACACCCCATGTACATGTCGCAGTGGTTGAGGGTTCACGTCCGGCCTCTGCCTTTAGCTACACTCCTGCTTTCTCCTCCTAGCATTTCCTGCCTGTCTTAAGCTGTTCTATCCATTAAAGGCAAAAAGGCCCAAAAATTACTCTAAATAATCTAATAAAAATTATAATAAAAGTCCTAGGCTCCCAATATTGGTTCATTTTGTGTTTTTTAATATGAAAATTGCAGGCATACTCCTCCACATTGTCTAAATTGATACACTTTGGCAATCATTGGGTACCTTAATGTTGCCAACATATTTGTGCAATTTAGAAAGCACTCTCTCTCTCCTTTGCTCGAGGCAGCTGCTCAAGTGCGACTGAAGAGCTGAAGTTTTCATTAAAGTTTGAGTTCTTATCGTTGCTGTTGATCATCGAAATAACAGAGTTTGTATTGTTTTAAAACACAAGATGTTGAAAGTATTGAAAGACAAACATTTGGACAGCCTTAATTCTGACACATGGTATCCTTTAGGGTCTCATTCGGACACCAAATGTTTGTATTTTAAATGTCTTACAGAGGCACGAAGACAAATCTTTTTTCTTCCTGACAAACATTGAATTAAACGTTCAGTCTCATTTGATTAAGGCAAAAAAAAGAAAAAAGAACATGGTTAAGGTTGGGTAAAACATGATGGAAATTATAGTTACTGGATGTATTTTGAGTTTTATGAGTCAACATGCATGAACACATTTTTCACTAGCCCAACTGGCTAAAGGTCCAGGTTTCCGATAGGTTGGTAATGGTGATATCTCTTTTTTAAGTTGGTGTAAAGCTTTGTGTGTCTCATGAAAGCAGAACCTCATGAAGGCTTCCTTCAGATAAAAAGGGCTGTATTTGATACCTTGAATATCAGAATAGGCCCAAACATGAGAATGATTAGATTGCCAGTAGAATTACATTTTTCAAACATCACAAAAAGTCAATTTTTCACTTTGTTGGTGAGCTACTCTACTTCCTGTATGGCTGTAAAAATGTTTTTTTCTGTCTTCTTTCAATACAGGTTGTGTACAAAAACAACGATGTGAGACTTGAGCTGTCCAGGCTGGCCAAACTGGGTGATCCCAAGATGAAGGTCCATGGCACTGTGGCTTTCAAGTGTGAGAACGTGGCCACTCTGGATCCCATCACATTCGAGACACCGGAGTCCTTCATTGTCCTGAACAAGTGGAACGCCAAGAAGACGGGCTCCATCTCCTTTGACTTCCGCACCACAGAGCCTAATGGCCTCCTGCTCTTCAGCCACGGAAAGCCCAAGCAGCAGCCCAAGGACTCTAAGAATCCCCAGACGCTCAAGGTGGACTTCTTTGCCATCGAGATGCTGGACGGCCATCTTTACCTGCTGCTGGATATGGGCTCGGGAACCACAAAGACCAGGGCGGTCAATAAGAAGGTCAATGATGGAGAGTGGTACCACGTGGACTTCCAGCGGGACGGCAGATCAGGTAACATTCAAGTCCATTACTGTTTACTATCTTTAGACAAAGCGTGTGTAACACAAGGTCTGTGCTCTCGCTATTACCTCCATTGTGCCCCAGAGAGTCCCAACATATTGCATGTATATGTATTTAAAAGCACATGCAAACAGACCAAACCCCAGCAACCCTGAGCAAAGATCCTCACTGGTTTGGCAACACATGGGCTGCAGTGGAATATGGGAAAAATTACAAACAGATTCAAAAAGACCATACATTTAAATTTACTCACTTTTCATGTGATTGTCATTTCATTTCAGTTGTGTTCTCGAGATCCCGACTTATTTATCTAGTTATGTCGGGATAAAAAAATGCTGCTTTTCCTGTGATTACGAGAATATCCGTGGAGAATCTTGAGAAAACGGCTGAAATAAAGACATTCAAAGGCCTTTGATTGATGTTACTGCCAACCACAAGGACAAATCTGGAGCTTCCTTCACACCCTCAGTCTGCCCCCGTCCTCTATTGGTGCGCAGTGCTGTTCTCGATCGTTCTCGGCCTGGAGGATAGGTCGTTGCCCCTGTCCTCCACTGAATCGCTCATCCACCGCACAAACACAAACATTGCAGCCAAATATTCCAAACTGCTGAAATGAACTACACATCAGTAGTGTTCAAAGTGATCTAAGGATTTAGGTTTATTTAAAGGGTTTTGTAGAAAAAGGCAGAAAAATATATAATATTTAAAGGACACACAAAATGTGTTTGCATGATGAAAATGAGCTTGAAAAACGGACTATCACAGGCCCTGAATATATATTGCAGCATCCTGCAGACATCTGGATTATTAGCTCTGCTGTGCACCATCTAGATAAACTATTGACTTGTTAAAAATATATTATACTGCAGGGTCACAGGGTAACTTTTCTGTGAAATATGATATACAGACGGATACGACATCACCAAGGGAAAGTAAATCGATGTTTCCACTCATGCCTGTTAGCAGTTCCAGATATTTGGTGAAAACAATGCTTTCAATGACAGTCACCTATCTTCATTTCATGGTATCTGTGTGTCATGTGTTGTGATACAAGTCCCATATTTGCCACCAAATGACTCTGCCCCCTCTCCCGTCATGTCCTCTAAAGCCCCGGGTCGCTCTGCTTTGGTCCCTGTTGATTTGCTTATCTAAGCAGCAATTTGTTAGTGTGTGCTGGGAGCCAAGGCCTCGCAATGTCATGCTGCAAATTAGATATACCTCTTGACCGTGTTTTCCACTCCATCTCAAGAGGTGGAAATTAGATTAACTGTTTCATTACCCCCAGAGCAATACTGTGTTGTGGTGCAAATTGAACTATGCACATGTTGGTTAAAATAGCTATAGAGCCCTTTCAGGATTTGTTTTTTTTTTAAATTCCACGTTGAACTGCAGTGCTCAGGTGTCTTTTCTATCTAATTAAATTCATTGAGCTGCAATATTCTGATTAAGGTTTCAGGATGAAGTTATATTAGTAATATAGAGTTCTAAGTGGCTTAGCTTGAATCTATAGGATTTACATCTCGTAGATTAAACTTTTAGAGATGCTTTCTTATAAAATAGTATTAAGTTAATTTCTGGTTTAGAAACATCCTATCATCCATCCCCACATACTTACATGCACACGCAGACAGAAGAACACACACACACACACACACACACACACACACACACACACACACACACACACACAGAAAAAGCTATCAAACATCTTTTTTGTTATTCGAGCCCATTCTGCTTGCTTCTCCTTTCCCTGTCTACCCTGCTTAAGTTTCCATGGAAACAGGAGGTGGTCTCTCCCTGGACTGAGACAGTAACTGCACAGTTCTGTTGCTGAGCTGTGCACTAATGACATTTCAGAATAACTTTTCTTCCTTTTCCCGAAGTCTAAGGCATCAACACTTACAATGGGACATAAAAAAGGTCTCGTCCATATGATGTATTCCCCCGAGAGGAGAGTAACAAAGAGGCTTCAATGCCTCAGACTCGGCGCTCTCAAACCCCGTTCTTTTTAAAGATGCAAAGCATTTTCACAACTTACCAGAGCCTGCTTTGTCTTTGCTCACCATTTAAGGCAATTAAATTCTGCAAGTATGCAATCGTCCCGAATCTAAAATCTTGCATCACCAGATTTTCTGGGTCTGAACAAAGCACCATTGTTTTGCAAAGAGTAATGATGTGTGCATGGCACCTCAAACGGGTGCATCAGAATTTTTGCACTTTCTTTGTACTAGATGGGATTAGTGCGATTTCTATTTCTTACCACGGCAAACAAGTGTTAAATTTGGCAGCTATTTTAGATTCAGTTCGTCTTGAATAAAAATTCTTAATTTTAGTCCCATTTTAGCCATTTATAAGTTTCAGTCCATATAAAGATCATTTATTGGTCACTTTGCCTTCATTTGATAGGACAGCTTGAGAGTGACAGGAGATGTAAGGCTGAGAGGGGGGACCACATGCACCCAATAGCGTCAGGACCGGGAGTCGAACCTGTAACCAGGGCAACAAGGACTTAAACCTCTGTACATTGGGCGCCTACTCTTATCAACTGAGCTGAGCCAGCACCCCAGTTTAGGGATGTATTAAACAAAAACTGAGTTGATTTGTGGACATCATCAATCAATCATAATGCACATGTGTAGCACAGAAATGTCCCCTCAACATGATGCTAGCCTGGCTCGAGTAGGCACTTATACACCCCCAGCGTTTCACTTTTTAATATTTGATAGAATAAAAGTACATTTAAAACATGAGAAAAACCTGATAGTGCGAGCCAAGAAAAATATGGTTCGCTCGCCTTTTCCTGTGTGTGTGTGTCAGATGTTTTATTAACACACACACCATCAAGCACATCACTCAAAACACAAGTGCAACACAACAGCCAGACGTAATTATCTGCAGTCGGGTCCTCCATGTGGAACACTTCCTGCAGCCGTGACAATGGCGGATAATGATCTCAGGCCTTTTAGTTCAGCCGGCTCTTCCTGCAGGAAGCAAACCCTGTAAATGGACTCTGGCTCTCAGACAGCATCTTCTAACCTCAATGCATTAGAGACGCTAAGAGACACTCCGCTTTTAAGTGGGGGCTTCTGGGCCGGGAGGGCCGACGGTCACTCATCAGAGATATTACACGGACATTTCTCTGTTGTAGCTTCCTGCCAGTATACACACAAACCATTACTACACACACATACACAGACACATCATGCACATACACAAGCATATAGGCAACACACCCCTTCATCCCCACAGCCCACTCACAAGCTTCCCTCTCTACAGAGAATCCAATCACATAGAGAGATTTGGCCGTATCGCCCTAACTGGATTGTAGTAATCCCCTGTCTGACATGTTTTGGGGATGTGAGAGTGGGGTTAGGGGGACATCATGCCAAGTTGAGCCTGGCTGCTGATGCAGAAAGTGTGAGCGAGATCTGAGCTGTCATTTGGACCCCTGCCTACAGAGGTTTTGATGATGGAGCACCGCTTACAGGTCAGGCAGTCAGAAAGAAGAGCGAGTGGAAAAAATGTGGCCGTAGTTTGCTGAAATTATCACGTTTGTCTTCATTAGAAATTAGGTTTGAATTATAACTAATGTGCATCATCAAATATGTTTTAGGAGAATCGTAATACATTTATTGTTGGGGAAGAAATTACATAAACCTATGTGGTAGGTTGCAGAAATAATGATAGAGGCCATACCAGAAGAATGTGGACTCTGCCATAATGGTCATCAGGGTCTAAAGTTGGAGCTATACAAGCAAAACATTTAAAGTTAGGTTTTTTGTTCTCTGCCACTGACCAAACAAAGGACAAAGCTGAGGTGGTTTCAGCAGGCCCAGCTGAAAGAGAATGAGGATCTCAATCAGGCAGGCCTATATGCCTTTCAGACGGCCCGACTCAGCTGAGCAGGTAACAGCTGAAGACCCTCCCAGCTCCACCAATATGCCAACTCAAAGCACAGAGAAAGACGGGACTGAGAGATGTGCAAACAGGCAGGCAGCCAAAGCAAAGAGGCAGGGGTCATCTCACTAGTGGGCCAAAAACATTCAGCAACCAAAATATATTTTTTAACCGGCCACAAGGCTTTAATACACAGTCATTAACAGTCAATGAAAGTAACTAACTACTTTCCCTTTAGTGTTGTACTTTACTTTTGTATTGCATATTTGAGATACCTGATCCACTACGTTTGAGAGGAAGCTATCACTCTTTCCAGTCAGTGGATTAAATGCCGGCTTTTGTTACGAGCAAGAATAAGATTACAAAAATGCAGTAAACCAATAAGAAATGAAGCAATTCATGAGTGAGTTTAATGATTATCTGTCGTAGCTCCGTTAGCCAGGCAGGCAGCAGCTGCATCCCCCCTGAGGAGCCGTGGTACTATACTCCGCGAAAGCCTGAGTAAGCTGAGTGACGGTGTGTAGGAATAAACCAAGTTGCTCTGTTTGCAACTGATGCAACTTATCCGGTGCAGCGCTGCAACTAGCGACTGCATTTAACAGATTGTTTGACAAACTTGGAGGGTTGACCAAGTCGAGATCGGGCCAGGAGTGTCAAATAGAAGGAGGGCAATATAACTATTTCAGGTCAGAGTGATGCAAAATAATGTGTTCTTACACTCAAAAGTATGTTTTGTACAGATGACAGCACTCTCCAATAGCGCCCGACTTCCCTTTTTTAGTTTTTTTTGTTGCCAATTTCGATTCTTACCTGCATTTGCCGAGTGGTTGGGGCTAAGTCTGGACCCTGTTTAATACACTATCCAATCATGCATACAGCAGTTTTCAAATTTAATAGGTAGGTTTCTTTAGACAAGCCAGCTTGACTGAAGACTTTAGAGGTCTTACTAAAATCCAACCAAAACCACTATCTTTCTCAAACTGCTTTCCACCTAACCACTGACCAAAAGAGAAGACAGTTGACCCCAGCTTTCCCCCAGGTTCCTCCAGCTATGTTCATCAATCTAGTATTTAATTTAATCTTAAAGAACTTCGTCTGGTTCCATATTCCATGCAGCAATTATGTTGTCACTACAGCATAATTAGGAAGGCATGTTTTGTGAGATGTAGACCTTATTTCTAGGAGACAGGGTTTCTTAAACTGTTCATCCTGTTCTTGCTTCTTCAACATATTCCTTGCTGCTGCCTTTCCTCGTCTGCTTTCTTATCAGTCATCGTGTACCCCTCCCTCATCTTCTTTTCCAGACATCTTTATCTCCGTGTTCCCATCTTGTTCTGAATCCATCTCTCCTCCTCTTCTATGCTCAGCAGTGTTCACAGACACACGTCCCCCGTTCCCCCTTTCGGCGACGAGTACAGTTCCAAACATAGGGCCCGCCATCCTCGCGACGTGCCGTTATGCTGCTCATGCTGCTCATGCTGCTCGCCCCGGTGACGGCTCATGTCCCCATGGGATTGCATAGTGCCTTGTGACTTAACATAGCTTGACTGTGTTTACCCGTTTTCCTCCAGGACTGTGACAAGTGAGTGGAGCACTTTGAGCAGATGCTCGAAAGATGATGACATCCCCTCTCTTGTCTCCCACTTACTTCAATTTTCGACAGCTTACATGCTTTACCCTTGTCCTTGTTTGCTGTTTTCAACTGGAGTACTACTTAAATGTACTATGAGGAGCTTTAAACTGGTCGTGGAGAAAAAAGTGCAACTCACGTCCCCATATGACCTACAAAAAGCACAACAGACTTCTAGCTGGAGGCCCAACTATTTGGGTTATTTAATACCTGTCACTGCTGCCACCGGGTCTAATTCAGACAAAGGAGTAGAGCACCAAAAAGGGGACCTGAGGGAGTCATGTTTTGGTCTGAGAGGCTGCGGTGTCATCTGCAGGATCAAACTGTGAACCACTGTGAATATACATATATGTATATATATATATATTAATTAATTTAAATGATCAATCTACGCACACTTATTTATGTAAATAATGTAATTGACATCTTAATTGACCCATCTGTCACATAACTGCATTTTTCTTATCATCATGTTACTTCAGCATCTGTTGCACTATTCACCACTGCACTGTTTCATGTTTACTCATGTAAATATTAGTCTTTTCTTATGTTTATTGTTGATATTTAATGTTGTACCTGTACATAAGAGGGTGTTGGGTTATTGTGTTTCCTGGGTTCTTATGATGGTTCTTGTGATGGTCGGGTTCTATATATCTGTTGGGTATCGTGCACTTTGGGTTCTTTTCTGTTGAATTGTATTTAATTATTTTTAGTATTTAGTATTTGTTTGTTCTTGCTGTTGTTTATGTTCTTCTGTGTTTAGTTTAGTTTGTTCTTGTTTTTGCTGTTTGTCAAAGCACTTTGTAAACCTGTGTTTTTAAAAGGTGCTATATAAATAAAGTTATTATTATTATTATATTATTATAAGAGAGCACAGTTCACCAAAGTTAAATTCATTGTGTGTGTAAGCATACCTGGCCAATAAATCTGATTCTGATTCTGGAAAGTTGCATATAATACCTGCAAGAATGAAACATGGGAGGATATTGGGGAACGAGGCCCATTGTTGTTGTTTTTTGGACAATACGACATGAGGATGTGCAGGACAGGATCAGCAAACAGATGAGCTAAACCGCTTTGTCTGCAGGGTCAGCCAAAATGGAGACAAAATTAAAGTTTCTCAGAGTTTCAGGACTACTTAAACATGATGTGTAATTAAAAAGCAATACAGCTTCTTCTAGATCTGACATGTGTGCAATGCACTTCTATACGCTGATGCTCTTCCTCCAGCCGGGCACCTGCGATATATATTCGAGAAAACTTTCCCCCCCGCTAATGAGTTTGATGTAGTGAGCTCGTTAGCTGTAACCTGAAGGGAGCTGTTCTGGCTGCGTGACGGGTGGCCCTTGCCAAAGTGTGCAAAGCTTGGAAGTCACGGCAGCTGCGGCTGGAGGGAGCAGCAGGGGCAGTCGGGTGGCGGGCAGGAAAAGTGCTGGAACAGATGCCTGGGGGCCAAGACCCCGGGAAAAGGAACTGGAACATGTTAGTGGGACCAGGTTAATCATTGTGCACTCGGTCCTTAGCTGTCTCTCTCTCTCAAGCACTGTTGGCGAGAAGGCTGGCTCACCTTGGCTGTTAAGAACACACCCAAGACTATTATTAGCCCGTGGAGTGATTTGAATCTGAAAACAGACAGAAAAAGCAAAGAAAAACACAATGACTTTCTGCCTTAATTAGGAAAAAAAGACCTACAGATATTTATCACACGTATAATTAATCATGATATGTATATTCATGCATGCTAATAGGAGCTGTAATGAAACGTGAAAGGCCCCATTTAATGTTTAATGTGTCTCTAAAATGTTGCCAGGCAGCACTGCTGAAAATTCATGTGTGGCTCCAGGCTTATTTTCCCAACATAAACAATTTGCCTGGAAAAAAATAAGTTTAAAGCTGTGCTCTTCCTTCAACATGAGAGCAGTTAGGACTCTGACATTAAGCCCGAGGAAATCAGCTAATAGCTCCTTCATATCTGCTGTGGTATGCATCTGCCACTCAAAATGCAAATTGTGACTTTATGGCAATTTTATTTTTTGAGCGTCTTTTGGGGCGACTATTTCTCTGCCACTCTCTCCGGGCTCTCTCCGGCCGTGCATGCGCGGATCCTCAGCAGCGGGGGTGTATAGATTACCGGATGAGGGTTGTGGGCAGTGGAGGCAGCCGCCATTAATTAAAGATCCACAGTGGCTCCTGCACCGAGAGTAACAGATCCATATACAAATTAATCACCCAGTCTGAACCCCACAGTAAGGCCCTTCCCTCTTCTGATGCTTTACAGTCCGGTCATGTCCGCTGTTGTTTACGGTGCTCCAGATCGAGAATTAAACCTGAATGAGGGCGATAAATCATGGTGGGGAAAACACACAAACTCCCAGCGCAGGTTTATGTGTCGGAGAAGCAAACAGAAGGGGGGGGGGGACAGGGTGGGAAAAAAAAAACAGCCTGCAGTCCGTTAATCAAGTTCTAAAAGATGGCTATGATTTTCTCTTTTTTTTTATACTTGGTCTGTTTGGTTGAAATGATATAGGGGAGGAACAATTTTTCTTTCTCCCTCTCCTTTCTATTTTATGACCACTGCTTTATAGATAAAGAAGATTTATTATGGGAAATCCATGGAAAATGGAGAGGATACTCTCAGGGATCGCAGATTAGGCTACTAATAGACTAGCTGTCCTGTGATTAATGCGTCCTATCAGCACTCATCAGTCATTCTAAATGAAGAAAATCCTGACCCTGTCCAGATGGATAACACTAATTAAGCTAATTTCTTCATCAAACCATCTTTAAATGGCTCTTCTCTGCGTGTTTTGTTACCGGGTGTTTTGGCATCCAACACCAATAAGGTGTTCTCTCCTTGCAGTGGATAACCTTTTAAAGTTGTTAGAAATGAAAATAATCACATCCCACTGTGTCTTATTCCTTAGGTACCATCTCCATCAACACCCTGCGCACCGCCTACACCGCCCCAGGAGAGAGTGAGATCCTGGACCTGGATGACAACCTGTACCTCGGGGGTCTGCCCGAGAACAAACTGGGGCTGGTGTTCCCCACCGAGGTGTGGACGGCGCTCCTCAACTACGGCTACGTGGGCTGCATCCGAGACCTCTTCATCGACGGGCAGAGCAAAGACGTGCGGCGCCTGGCCGAGATCCAGAAGGCCACGGGGGTCAAGCCCTCCTGCTCCAAGGAGCCGCCAAAACAGTGTTTGAGCAACCCGTGCCAGAACAACGGGGTCTGCAGGGAGGGCTGGAACCGCTACGTGTGTGACTGCTCTGGGACGGGATATCTGGGACGCTCCTGTGAAAGAGGTAGGACTTAAGTTGTGCTCTCACTTTGTCTTTGCTGTTTGGACGCATTCCATTTCTGTCTGGTCTATCTACAAATCAGCTATTCCCTAACAATGATAAAAGGACTTCTGGGCTCTTGGTGTAGCTTGCAGTGTTTGGAAAAGAAATGAAGGTCATCCAAGTCAAGATTGCCTTTTACAGAGCCCCTAAAGGGACATGGACTGAAAATTTAAATAAATATTAGTGCTTTCACAAGCTGCACGGACATGTTTTCACTCTGGCATTACCAACACTTTTTTCTTACCAGACCCCTCGTACATTTTTCGCATAAAGTTGGGCCGATGTGTGAACATGGTAGGACAGCGAGTGAGCGAGAGGCTGGTAATGTTAATTGTGACTAGCCCACGACTTTAGACTATGTGTTCTTGACCAGTGCAATCTCTGCGGACTTAATGAACTGCTGGATAATGTTTTCTGTTAGACATTTTGTTGTTCTCCGTTCTTTTGTCGATATTGTGATAATGTTCAACTACAGGTGGGGTTGATATTCGACTACCAGACATTGGATATTCTCGCGCTGTGAGGTGCATGTGTGAACAAACAAGTTTGGAAGATTTTCAGGGAGTCTACCTGAAAACTTTCTAGAAATGTTCAGGAGTGCATGTGTGAAAATGGCTTAAAGGGATACTTCACCCGTTGAAACATGAATCTGTATTGACATTGGGTCATATATGTAGTCGAAATGTGAAATAAATTTTGAAGTTGGTGCCCAAATCCCAGAATGCACAGCACCGCAGGCCACTCCCACTAAGGTCCTCTAGTTCAGAATCAGAAATACTTTATTAATCCCAGAGGGAAATTTGATCGTTATAGTTTCTCCAAAATATACAGTATAGCAGTAGAAATATAGTAATAAAAACATTTACAGACATATTTACTTCAACACATAAGGCCATTTCCTCAACTGATTCCAAGATTTCTTCCAGAACCGCAACAGCTTTCAGTTTTTTGCGTCACTGGAAGCTCCTTTTTAGACTTAGAAATACAAAGATTTCTCATCTCAGGGGAAAATGAGGGGGGATGCACGACCATTCAAAAATACTACCAGGTTTCTAACGATACAAAGCTTAATGCAAATGGGTGAAGTATCCCTTTAAGTTTCTGATGCACACCAGAGACTAACTGGAGCTGACGAGAACATTTCTTGAGCTCACAAGAAAGTTTAATTTCAGCCAAATCTATGTCAAATAAGACATTGAGCACCCCTATGAATCCTACAGTAGCTGGACTATAATTACCCTTGTGTTTGACTTTGAGATTGGAAGCTGAATGAGACTCTTGAGTACAAAAAGTCGAACATTCGACTATTCAGGGTCAACCCATAGAAGTTACAGACAATATGTAGGAATATGAAGGAGAATACCGTCTGCGAGGTCTAATCTGGATCCGTCTGTATGAAATGTTAACCGAGCCACACAGTGCTTTGCTTTTTTCTTCAGGTAGCAAAGGAATCATCTCATGATTGTAATTTACATCAAAGCAAATGAGAAAAAAGAACGATTTAAATTATTTACACCCCAGTTGTGGTTGTTCTGAAGCTTCCTTCATAGTTTGGGCTGAACAGTATCATCACAAAGAAGTCTGGAGGGGGGGTCTTTTTAACTAGGCTGATGGCTGAACAACAGCTCCTCTTAAATAGAAAAAAGGGAAAGTAGTACAAAACATCAAAGAAAGTCTGCATGTGGAGACAGGCAGCCGCGGAGAGAGAGGCAGGCAGAATGAGTCAGGGAACATGCACTGTTGATTGACTGATGTTAGGAGCGTGTTGATTGGCAGGTGACTGATGCACCACTGTGAGACGCTGCTGGTCACGTCCACCATGCACACCAGTCTGTAAATTGGCTGTCTTCTGCTAACCATTTGGCTCATCAAACTGCTCGCTCATGACCAGAGCTGGTGCAGAATACTTATCCCTGTCTTCTCCTTGCAGAAGAGACAAAGCAGAAGTGAGTGTCAGAAAGTGAACCCTGATAGTTCCATGCAGTCGCCAAACAACACGAAAAACACAGTTTTGGAAGAATTTTATATGGAAATAAAAAGAACTAAATCTTCCACTGAGAGTCCTCAATAAGTGCGTATACATGGACTTGAGTATTCTGGTTTTGATCAGGTTTTTTAAGTAGTTTAATGGCTATATATGCAATTTTTCACACTTAAATGTAGAAATCAAGTATATCCTCTGAAAATAACTCTGTGAGTCATGACTGTCTACAATGGGTGTAACACCCGAGTCCCACTGTCTGTGATGTTTTCAGAGTTTTCAGAGTCCTATCTTCACTTTGTTTACATCGCCGGGACGGCCGGCTGACTCCTCCCCTCGAGTATAAAAGTTGTTTAATTGAGGGACTAGAGAAAAGAAGAATAACATACTGTACTCACTGCTTAACTGTGTTTCTAGATCACGATCATTTCAGGTAAATTTACATGCAGTGTGAAGATACCAGCATAATAAAGATCACTAGCATTAGCATGCTAACACAACAGTGCAGCGCGAGTTGTTTTGGTTTCATGCTGGTGATCAAGGGCGACATCTGCTGGATCAAAAAATTGCACATAAAGCCTTTAAGATACACCATATTCGCAATGTGATTTGGTATTTAATCGTGCAAAACCTGCAATAATGTTCCTGTCAGCAAGTTAATTTTCTTGAACATTGCTGTTTAAAAAAAACTCCCTTTTGCACGATTTAAGACGAGAGAAAATATGAAGTCAGGCTGTGCAGTATGTCACACTGAAGGCAGCGAGCCGCGTTGAACTGCTTAGTCTAGCAACGATGATTTTAAATGCATTTTAAATTTGCAAGATAAATCCTTCACAGTGGTGTGGTTTTTTTCAGATTTAAAAAAATGTATTCATGTATTGAATGTATTTGCAATATCCCGGATATGACCAAATCTGGACCGCTGCAAATTTACACACTCATTCAACTCCTTAGTTAAAGCACATTGACACAGTGCAGGCTCTGAAATGTACCCGCAGTATGAAAGTAGGAAGTAGCCCACTGTCATATATTTCCACTGCGGTTTCTGCAGAGCTTACTGAGCCTAACGTGATGTTTGAGAGAATATTTCACTCATAATATAATAATAAAACTGCTACACTGAAAACAATGCACGTGAACTTTGCTCCATTGTGTACAGTAAATCTGTTTCAGAACATCCTGCTGCTCTGAATCTACTTCAGTATCATGAGCTATCGTGGCTGCTTTACTTTACTCTGTCACTCACAAACATGAAATTCACTCGACGCCTCTTCATTGTGGTCGAGTCTGTTTTTTCTGGTCTGCTTTTTCTTTTCATTTCTTTCATGTTGTCTCTGTTATGTCACATCTGTTGTGTAGGATATGCATAGAGTGATACGCCAAGAAATCATCTTTTCTATAGGGTTTTTTTTTCATCACATTTAGGTCCTGATGCTGGGAAGGTGGCATGCAATGATGTGATATAAATACAATTGTTCACTGTAATTGTTACATCTATACAGTTACAAGGCTGTTTTGAAAATGGAAAAAGAATCAGATTCTTGTGATGAATGTTAGGGATAAAAGTCAAAAACTGAAATCTCTACTTGAGGTTTTCGCTCTTAAGTAAAGCTGAAAAGTAAGAAGTGATCAAGGGCGTGTCCAGAGGGGTGACCAATGTTGGCATGGGCCCCACTTAAAATTTGATTCGCCAACCCTGATGCCACCCAAGCAATCCTCAACTGCAGGGCGCTGGTGGCGCAGTGGTTAGTGCATGTCATTCCCTACTCCATTCACTGTCCTATCTCTCAATTAAAGGCACAAAAAGCCCAAAAAATAAATCTTTAAAAAATCTTCAACTGTGTTTGGCTACTTGCCCCATCAGAGGCAGGATTTATTTTTTAACCGACTGAGGGCTTTTTTTTTTTTTTTTGTTGAAAAAGCTGCAACTTGCTTTTTTTATTTACATATCAGTATAGCCTCTTTTTTTTCTTTTTTTTTCAAGTTAGCCAGTGTATAAAAGTTTGCATGCATTTTTTAAATACTTTAAATTGTAACTTTGAAAATATATCTTCTTTTTGTATCATTTTAGAATTAAGCTAAGAAGATATTTAGGTTGCCACTATCTTGTGTCTCCCGGCCCCTCGACTCAGTAAAGTCTTGACACACCCCTGGAAGTGATCCTATAAGGTTATATCTGTGGAAGCTAAAGCAAAGCTCAGCACGTTTCCACTTCTCTCCCCTGCTCAGGCTTGGCTTGTTGCTCTTCTTGACCGGACGATTGCTCTTTTGCTCTTTTGCTCTTTGACCCCTTTGATTGAAATCTAGCCGGATTAAAACGACAACAACAACAACCACCAGCTGTGCGAGGAAGCCTTCAAATCCTTCACTTGCTAATATGGTCTGCACTGAGGCAATTACTATCTGGCTGAAATTGAAAATGTGAGGCTTATTTACATAATCAGTCAGAGTGAATAAACATGTTGGATGTATAGTTCATTTTCTCAAGAGATTTGGAATATTAACGTTTATTATTGGCGGAGGATTTGGGCGTAGTGAAAAGAGTCTTTGAGTCTCCAATAATAGACGAGTGGTTTAATGGCATGTTTAATTTGTATTGATGAATGAATCAAAGACAAGTGCATCAGTGTAACTGACTATTCTATTTAAAGCTGCTGTATAATAAATATCATCGAAACCAATCATGTAATGTTTACAATTTATCCTTAAAGCGACAGTGTGTAACTTTTCACAAATAAGTTAGCTTCAAGATCAATCTAATGGAACAAATACTCTCAGTAGGGAAAATGGCGTCTCTCCTATGTCAACACCGCGGCCCAACCGCCTGTTGACTGCACTGTAACTTTGCCAGTGGGCCGTGGTCATCTCTGAACGGTTTGATACAACAGCTGAGGCTAAGAGGAAGACAGAGTGATGGATGAAGCTAAGACGAGAAACAGAGAGAGTGACCAAGCATCTACATCTCTGCAGATATTATTCAGAACAGATTGTGATGTAATGTTAAGCTGTATCGCCATCCGTGTCATCGTTGTCTCATGTTTAGCAGCTTCACAGGATGCAGAACATCATCTACTTTAAGTCATGTCTCAAGCTTGCACACAATCCATCTAATGGGAAAAAAAGTTTTCTTTTTCCTTGTCAATCTTAAAGTCAGCTTACAAAAGTATCTCAACTATCGTAAAGTAAACAACCCTCTCCGATGCAGCCACAGGTATCTGTACCTTGCCAATCGATGTCGTCTTTGGCATCATCGCACCATCTGTTTGTCAACAGATGCACGGTGTCAAGAGGCAAGCGTTACAGCACTTTATGTTTTACAACAATGCAGAGACCTTTGATCGGCGGCAAAAACGCACCAAATTAAATTCCTAGATTTTAATTTCTTAACCTTAAATGTGCAATCTTTTTTCCCTACCGAGGTTATCAATACACAATCTCTACTGAGCTTCAGCAGCAAACGAGCCAGAGATTTAACATATGCATAATCAAGGCAAATGTAAAAAAAAAAGGGCCAAGCCGTGTCACACTGTTATCGCAGCGTGACGCATTCCGCGCAGAGAGCGACAGCAGGCACAGGTTTCTCTCGTAAGGGGAAAGAAATGAACTACGGTAGAAATGTAACACCTCCCACGCAGGCACATGTGTCATCCCTACATGCGCTCGTGCCTCTCCTCCCTGCTCGAGTCAGGGCGACATAAAATGGTGTTGCCTAAATATCCTGCGATTGGGATGTGGAATCCGTCGGGCTGTGATGCAAATGATGAGGCTGGACGCTGACAGAAATCTGCTGAGTCCTGAGGAGGCAGAATGATACAATAGCATGGACTTGTTTGCTGCTATATGCTCATTCAGTTATGGATATCTTATGAGATGTCTTGTAATTTCAGTAATGTAGTTTTTACTATACGACAGAGTGAATATTTTATTTCAGAAGCTGCAGGAAAGACAGAAAAAGGAAAACTTGGATCCATCCATGTCTGATAAATGTGTCACTTAGGCTTGGCTCTGCAGCGCTCTGATTCTCCACATGTGCCCTTCCATTCCAGCTAATGAGTTGACAGGAATTAGGGCATGGTGGATGAGGGTGGTGGAGTGGTGGGCATGGGATACAGATTGTCTCACTTGGATTAAAAAAAAAAGACGATTGATTCCACTCTGACCCCGTGTGGAAACAAAAAGCAGAGAAAACAAACAGCTCCTGCCGTTTGAAACGACATCACAGGCTGTGTGTTACAAAGGTCTCTGCGATCGTCAGCCTCTCTCTCCTACATCCTAACACTCAAAGCGTTTTCTGGCGTCTCCACAGTCCAACCCTCTTGTTTCCTGCCTGTCTTCGAGACTGGCATCGGCGAGAGAGAGAGAGAGAGAGTGAGTGGGCGCAGTGGAAACGGGAGGACGGGTCCTGGCGCGCTGCCAGCTGTTTTGATGGCTCCAGATTGCCTCAGCGCTGGTAGGATTGAGCAGGCACCAGCAGGCCGAGGAGCTGTCAAAAGAATTACCCCAGCTCTCACTTATCCATGCATGGTGTACCACCCGGTGGCAAAATACAGCTACTGCATATGGCGGCGGAGGTGGAGGAGGAGGACGACGACGACGAGTGCAAGGAACAGGAGGTGGAGCTTCGGAGTAGAACCACAGAGCACATTCGCCCTATTTTGAGAGATTTTAATTAAGCAGACAAAGCAATTTTCCCCCCCTTGCTTCCCAAATGTCTTCTCCTTCATTGTTCCTCCAGTTGCTAATTAGCCCAAATATTAGTCTTGCAGAGGGAGGCTAAGGCAGCCTCCCAGATGGTGTAATAGGTGTTGCTGCAGAGCAAGCACGCATTCCCTAATGAGATATGACATGCTTGACTCTAACACTGACAGCACCTGCATTATTTCACATGGACAGCAGCAGCAGCAGCAGCAGGGGGATGTTTTTCTACACACATCTGTGATGAATTAAAATAAATGCTGCGGGATCAATATACAGATCGATGGAGTATGATGCTCACTGTACACCACATTCAGTCTGTCAGTCAGGGAGCGCTCCGGCTTCTGACTGACCCCTCCTTAAAGGTACAGCTCAGAACAAGCCAGATGTGTGAGCATAACCCCTGTAGTGCATACATTAGTACATCTATGTATGCGTGGTGCAATATTGCATTCATAGAAAAACATCTATGTATGCCGACCCTGAGCTAAAGCATGTGCACAGTGCAAACATCTGTGTATGCTAACTATGCGCAGTAACACCAGCACCTTAGCGTTCAATTCAAAACCTTCATTTTAACTCGACAGACACTGGGGTTTCCCTCGTTTATACAGTGACGTCGAGCTCACAGCATAGAAGAGGGAACACAAATAATAAGCGAGTAGAAAAGAAAAAAAAAAGCTAAAAACAGAAAGAAAACAGTTACAGTACATGTCCAGAAAACAGTCAGCAACATAGCTAAAAACAGTTACAAATTGATGAGCAATGGTCTGTTACTATACCTCCTGACTCTTTAGCACATTATGCACTTTAAGTGTGATGGTCACTTTTATTCCTGCTATATTGTGAGTATAATCACAGAGCCTACTTTAGTTTTCTTATTTGTGTGTCTTTGTCTAGATTTACATTGTTGTTTGGTTTCTGCTTGCTGTTGTGCTATCTGTGTTTTGTGAGGCTCTAAGTACATTTGTATATGTGTGTACCATCAACCTGCAGGGGGACGACTGGTCAGCTAACTGCATATTAGCCTGTTGCTATAATTTAGCATATTTACATGTTTATATTCATGAATCTCTTTTTTGAATAAACAAATAATAAGAGCTTGACATGTAAACATACAACTTGGTTATGCATGGCCTTTGCACAGGGAGTTTACCTGCTTTTGCATGCTCTGCTGCAGGGATTTCCCAAGCTCAAAATAGTCATTGTGTTCTTTAAAAGAGTCCTCAAACTGCAGCTAATACATGTGGAAGCTCAAATCTATAATATTGCATTACTGTTTGTGTTACTGCCAGTATTCTAATGATAAATATTGTGCTCCAAAACAAAGTCCACTATTGCAAAAACATCCACACAATTTGCATTTGCAGAATACATAATAGCATTATTTAAATTACAACTGCTGCAGAAAAAAACTGGTTCTTTGAGCATCTTTTTTATTGCTTTTCAGAGCATAAAGCCATTTGCCATTGGCCTGGAGCTAAAAGCCAAGAGGTGCAGAATGTTGTTGCGTAATTGTGAAATGCCCTCAAAGGGGAATACGGCTGTGTTTTAGCATTAAACAAAAAGCATTTTAGCCATGCCCTTTGACAGCACACTGTGTGTTAGTCACTATCCACCACACTGGAATATAGTCGCAAATTAGGGAGAACTGGTTGCCTCATGCCCTGAAGCGATGTACACAAGTGTGCAAAAAAAATAGGTTGTAAAAAAACATGGAGAATGTGACTGTAAGTGTGTGTGACTGTGAGTGCTGTGAGTAGATTTTCTGGGGGATAATAAAAATATGAGTCTGTGTTTAAGCTTTACATCACAGCGTGTGATGTCTGTTTTTTCCAAAATCTTGGTATAATAGGTCGTGTTCGGAGACCTTGATAACACGGCAGAGACAAAAAGACAGAAGATTAACTTGTTAATCATCAAAACTAAGTGGTAATTCTCCTTTAATAGTCTCAAAGGGATAAAAAAAAAAAACGAATTCGCTGCACAGTCTTTGGCTGTCACGTCTTCCTGACAGCTCCTGCTGAAGCTGCAGATTCCGTCCCTCTGCACGGACACACTGATCCGTCCGCTATCTATCTCTCCCCCCTCGTAATGAAGCCGCCGTATGGTCACAAGAGCAGTGGATGTGAAGTTGGCCGGCGATGAAGCTGTTCCCCCTCTCTCTGCACAGAGAGGGAATACTCGCCATGTCTCAGGAAAATCCACTCAGCTGGCAGGTTGTTTTCACACATTTAATAGCCAGTGAGTCTATTTCTTGGATTGTATATGCTAAGATACTCAAAAGAGGGGCTGCGGTGAAGGAAGACATGAGCAGCTTTGAATTATTTATGATATCTCTCTGCGCCGTGAAAACATCCTCCAAAAGCCTTTTGGCAGGTGTTTTCTGGGTACATTTTGGAATTGGATTTGGACCCGGTGCCCTGATACAGTGGGACATCACAATCCTGTGACATGCAGCTGACAGCCCCTTCCTTCCTGCAGAGCCTTTTTCTCCTTGAGGGAGAGTTAGAGCCTGTCTGTCTGCCTGCACTCCTGCTTGTTAGTATAGCACAACCTTATTTGTAATTTCTGTGAAACCACCACCAGTCACCTTATTATTTTTTTCTTGTGAAAATCAGAAAACAAAAATGTTGTATTGTGCTTTAAGAGGACAGAGAGTGAACGCTTGGTTTACTTTGGTATGCTCTGTCTCACCACTGACAGCCTCCTGTTGGGGTTGGCACAGACAGAAGCTGCGGCGGCTTCAGTCCTCCTCAATTTATTTTGATATTAAACATGGGACAGCCATTAAAAAATGACTCGGCTGCCAGGATTGGATTTTTGACGGGCGCTCACTTTGCATTAAGTAATGATTGCTTCACATGTCATCCTTCATATATTGAATCCCAACTGAACTTTCTCCTTAGTTAAAGCTTGTTATTTTGCATCTCAGCTTAAGTGACAGCTTGCATGAAACCACACATTTACTTCAACATGTAAATGATTTGATGCATCTACTCAATCTGAAAGGAAATTATTCACAGGAATGATTATGGCACAGGAAAAACCGTGTCATTACTTTTCTCACAACTTGATTTTTAGGAGGAGTTTGTTTTTGTTTCTAGATGAACAAACATGATTGGACAAGAGAGATTCCATGAGTGCTGATATAGAGGACAACATCACCGGGACCGTTTGTTCACCTTATCTGTGTCAGCTCTGAGTTGATTGACCCATCAGACAGTTTTTTGTCTTGAATGATGAACTTCTGAATCACACAACAAACTGATTTCATTGGTTGTATGCGAGGCCGCCCATAAGGGGGTAAAACAGGGAGGAGCTTTCTGGGACTTAGCTGCATGAGGGTCCTATGATGGTTAGCAAAAAATGTAGTCCATCCTAAATTCAAGTGTGATAAAACAATTCTGTTTTTACACCGAAGACAAAAAATAAACATTTGGTTTCTAGATGCATATTTCAAAATGTAACAACATTGGCAGACCCCTTGAACCAGTAATGTCGGACTTTGTATACCCACACTAGGACCTGCACAAAAATAAGGATGTCAGCCCCAAAAGTTGATTCAATCCAGGTTGAGGATTTGAATGTTAGCAAGGAGGCTAGTGCTAACGCTACCGATCCAATACACACGCATTGATATGATTAACTGGCATCTGTAGAGGGTCTTTCAGGGGCCCAGCCATTTCTTTGGGCGGTCCTGGTTGTGTGATTCATGTAGCATGATGATGCACAGATCAGGAGAGGGTTTTACAAAAACTTAAAGGCTTGTGATTTTTCACACTTAAATGTAGAAATCAAGTTTATCCTCTGAAAATAACTCTGTGAGTCATGACTGTCTACAATGGGTGTAACACCCGAGTCCCACTGTCTGTGATGTTTTCAGAGTTTTCAGAGTCCTATCTTCACTTTGTTTACATCGCCTGGACGGCCGGCTGACTCCTCCCCTCGTGTATAAAAGTTGTTTAATTGAGGGACTAGAGAAAAGAAGAATAACATACTGTACTCACTGCTTAACTGTGTTTCTAGATCACGCTCATTTCAGGTAAATTTACATGAAGTGTGAAGATACCAGCATAATAAAGATCGCTAGCATTAGCATGCTAACACAACAATGCAGCGTGAGTTGTTTTGGTTTCATGCTGGTGCTCAAGGGCGACATCTGCTGGATCAAAAAATAAAGCATATAAAGCCTTTAACCTAAAAGATGAATGTTTTTGATGGATTGACAGCACTAATTTTAAGACTGAGGGGTCTGACTCAGACAACCCAAACGTGGGCTACTGATGCGTCATTTCTTGTTTGTGGATGCTGACAGATGTCAATCAAAATCTGATCTGACACGCCTACACAGTCTGGAGAAACGGTCGAAATAGCAAAAAGGGTGTTTGTTAGTGTTAAACATGGATATCATGTTTGCATTTTTACTATTTAAAGACAGATTTCCAGAGGATTTAATGAATCTGTGTTTACACTGTGCTATACGTGTTGAAGACAAAGTGTTTTTTTACTTTTTCCCATTAGCACAGATCCTGTTTCATACCATGCTATAACAGGGATTATATACACTCACACTGTCACAGGGTTTGGCCCATCAGCCCAGCGGGAAACATACACCTGATAAACACAAGTGTTTGTCGACAGCATGAAGCAAAGATAGCTAATAGAGAATAAGTCACACACACAAGAGAAATGCTCTCATTGGCTCCAAGTCCCACTGTGTCAAAATATTACAGTGACAAACACTTTTTCAAGTATTAGCAGAATTTGAACAGTTGCTCCGTTTTTTTTTTGTTTTTTTTTCTCCTGGCATCTGCTAACAGTTTCTAAACGCAGCTCTTTGCTTTAGCTGCCTGGCAGGAAGCAGACAGTTTAGCAGCGAGAACTCGTTTGTCACACGCCCCTGTCATCTACAGCGTATACCCCAGGAGGGCGTGGAGAAATTGGATTTGGGTCGAGGAATGTGACGGAGGCATCCCGGGGGGAAAGGATGTGACATTGGCTCTGTGAGGCCATGAGGAGGTGGTGGTGGTGTTGGTGGTGGTGGTGGTGGTGGTTGTGTGTGTACATTTAGTACCCTGTCGCCCCCCCCCCCACCCCCTCGCTCTCCATCTCCCCCTCCGTCCGTCCGCCTCGGCTTCTATTTGTCTCGGCGCTGCAGCCGCGGTAATGGCTTTCTTATTGGGTTATGGTTTAGTTACACTACCGGAAATGCTGTTACAACCTCCTGCCGGCGTTGAACAATCTCCCCCTGCATTTCTCCAGACGACCGCCTAATGCTCTGAGTAAATGCAGTCACCCTGAGCCGAAGCTCAATATTCAAGGTCCGCAGACTATAATGTTTCTGTCCCTGTTTATTTTTTCTCCCGTTAGTCAATATCAATTTGTCCTTTTTGTAGTTTGTCAGTGTTATATCGCAGGTGTGGAAATTGTGGATACAAGGCTGACATTTGTTCTCCAGGAAAACCTGTTAGTTTGATGGTTAGTTTTTGATGGAGTTTCCTTCAAACCTTCTGTTTCTCAGGATGCATTGTTGTATTTTCTCTTCACTACTATCCTTGCATGGACTGTGCTTTCACTGATGGAGGCCTCCGTCACCTACATATAAATTGGCACTGAGAAGACAGGACTCAGACTTAGGAGTGGGGTGGGGGGGCGGGGTTTGGGTGGCTGTCAGCTGTAGAGCACGCTGTAATAAGATGCCAGGCTTGTGGCAAGTCTTCACACACTGCTCATGGATGACATATCTGTGAACAAGTTGTTTTAGGAGTCACTCCCACAGTGTGTTTACAATTGACTCATTGATTTTTGGGGTTGTTTTTTTTTGCTCGATTGTTAGACTCATCATGAGTCAGAAAGACTTGGTGTGTCAGTGAGATGCAGTAGACTTCTCCAACAAACCTGCAAAGCACATCTTTGAGGAATGTCTTTGAGCTGTCTCTGTTTTTTGTCTAGTTTATGATTTAAAGGTGGAGTCAGTAGCAAGAGTTCTACTAAAGTAATGCAGCCCACTTATGGTCCTCTGAACATGTGTGGTGACTGACTGTGTCTGCAGAGAGACGCTGTCCTCTGCATGATTTTCATGTGACTCTAGTGTAAAAATGTTACATACTACACCTTTAATAGATCCTCTTTGTCAACCCTACAATGTTAGTACTGTTGTTACTATTGTGCATATTTTGATTTATTTAATGAATATTTTAACAGGCAGATTTGTGAGGTATTTACTGTTCTTACATGAACAGAATGAGGACACACAGCGGAGGAACGTGTGTTCATTATTAGTATTTATTGTGAACTAAATGTGGGGACGAATACAGCCAAATGTCAACTCTCCTTACCGAGCATTTTCTGCCATTTATTCGTAAAAAATTGAGAAATGGCAATGAGCAAGAAATGCATGATGTCAGATGATTTGTTTAAAACTGTATCATACCGTTGACCGCACTAACCGAGACCAAGACATTCCCCGAGATCAGATTAGTCAGAAACCAAGACAAGACCAAGACATTTAGGGATCAAGGCCGAGTCAAGATCAAGACCAAGGCAGGGCGAGACCGAGTACTACAAGAGAATAAAAAGAGGAAGTGAATCGCCCTTAAAACCATCTTCAAACATCAGCTGTGAAGAGGAGAATTCTTCATACGGGTCATTATTCAACGTTTGTTCTGTGACATTTTGAGTGATAAAAGAAAAGTTCCCCTTTTGTTGGATTTAGCCGGAGGTGATCTAAATCTCCTGCAAAGAGGGTCAGAGCTCAAAGTCAGCTTAGAGAGGACGCTCAGGACAGTTTGGAAGTGTCTTATTAAAGGTTTGTTTAATGCCAAATGATCTTCTTGCTAACCTTAACAAATGTGTTCCAACCTGTTTGATGAAGGAGTTCAGTGCAGGATTGATTTTTCAGCTAAGAGAACAAATATCAGCTTCTGAGATGATGTTGCATTTGAGTGACCATTTCAAAATGAATACTTTTCAGACAGAGTGGTTTCTGATTTTGACTCAGACGACACAAACACACTCGTTCAGGGCGACACTCTGCTGATTGTCACTTGTGCTGTTGTTGTGTGCAGAGATGTGAGATGTCAATCAATCACCCGTGTGGGCATGGCAGAAATTGTCTGACGAGCTGTTTCTGTAACTGTGTGTTCTGAGAGTGTATTTCCAACACAGATTCTTTTTTTGGAGCATTTTCTTCTATGAATGGAGCGGATGATGAGCCAGACAGCAAGGCTCGCTCAGTGCATTCATCATACAGTCTCAGTTTATGTCTGCTGATTTCCAAATACACTTTTAATATCTGTCCTCTCATGCATCTCCTTTAACAAGATTGAAGTCACAACAATAAATTCTTCTCACTAATAGAAGATCTTTTAAAAACGGAGCTGTGCAGCCCCCGTCAGCCACGGCTCTCCCATAAATCTGCTCCAATCTATTTTCCCTCGATTGCTCATCTTGTTTTTTTTTTTTCTCGTGCTCATTCTCTCTCTTGCAGAGGCGACCATCCTCAGCTACGACGGCAGCAAGTTCATGAAGGTGCAGCTGCCCGTGGTGATGCACACGGAGGCCGAGGACGTGTCCCTGCGCTTCCGCTCCCAGCGAGCCTACGGCATCCTGATCGCCACCACGTCCCGGGACTCTGCCGACACCCTGCGTCTCGAGCTGGAGAGCGGCCGCGTCCGCCTCACTGTCAACTTAGGTAACGCCTCGGACATACCAAGACTGCAGCGGCAAAGCTTGCACAAACACACACACACACACACACACACACAGACAGCATATTTTGAATAGAAGGAGTAAAAGACTTTCAATGAAAAGAGTCTGCGGCTCTGCGCTCACTGCCAGTTGAGCACACAGCTGCTGTTGCCCAGCAGGGAATGCTCGCTGCACATTTCTCAACATCTGTACAACGTGTGTATTTCTCCAAACAACATGGCCCCTCACATGGCACATGCTGCTGCACTCTCTCCTTGTGCACCTTTAGTTGAAATATATCCGCTTAGAATTCATATGAGGACGCTAATAATGCCCCTATTTGTGATTATCACAAGTCCTCTC
Source organism: Labrus bergylta (assembly GCF_963930695.1). Classification (NCBI taxonomy): domain Eukaryota; kingdom Metazoa; phylum Chordata; class Actinopteri; order Labriformes; family Labridae; genus Labrus; species Labrus bergylta. The sequence goes on from NC_089204.1 coordinate 27,778,231, forward strand.
AGCTCGTGGTCGACCACAGTGATATGATTCAGACATGCACACACATTTTCTTAATCATTTGCTCTCCCGTGCGGCTGAATCATTGCAGGATGAATTCAGGAATTGCAACATAAATCTGCAACTGTTTCTCACATTTGAGTGGAAACGACATTTTCCTCCACCTGCGCCCACAGCGGGAAAAAAAAAGAAAATTGAGGAACAAAATGAAAGACGCCGTGTATTTGTGTATGTGTGCGTATTTGCTCTGGAGAAAAAAAAAAGATCCAATGATGCCTTTGGAAAAAAAAAGTTTGATATCTCGCAGACAGAGCAATATCGCACAAATGATAGCCATCTATTTCTTCCTTTCCACTGGCTAAACAGAAATGGGCTCCCTAAGCGGAGTCGTTTAGCGATGCATACAAAGTAGACGGTCTGTTCCAAAACACGAGGATGCATCCGTCCCCACCAGAAGACGGCAGCAGCGACACACACACACACACACACACCGACAGGCCCAGACGAGTCCGATCATTATGACCACATAAAGAAAAGCCCCCTTTTGATGACACTGAAAGGTCACCCTGTTTAGTCTCCTTCTGGATCATCTTTGAACACACATCGAAGAGATTTAAAAAACCTCTCTCTCTCTCTCTCTCTCTGTCCCTCCTTCCTGAAGCAGAGCATTCCCTGTGAGGCTTTTAGGCTGGTGTTGGTCTCTGGCTGTTTGCGACCACTTTTTCTGCTGCGGTTGACGACACACGACAGGCAGGGCTGAGGGGGAGGGGGGGGGGGGGGGGGGGGGGGGGGGGGGGGTTAAATCGGGGTCGCTGTTCAAAGAGCATGACGTTAGCTCAGCTTTAGGGAACAGAGAGGTAGAGAGGAGACAGACGTAGTGGCAGAATGTGTGACTTTGCTATCAGCTAGAAGATTTGTGATTTTATTGACAACTAAAGCTTTAACTAGAATCAGAAATACTTTATTAATCCCAGGGGGAAGTTTGTTTGCTACAGTTGCTTATAACACCAAAAATCAGGAGGAAGTACAGATAAGTTCACAATATAAAATAAAATAAAAATAGCAATAACAACATAATAAGCATAAGTACCAAGAGAAAGCAATAATAAAGTATTCAAAAGTAATAATCTATGTTCAAGTACACGTAATTGAGAATATAAACAATCTTTACAAACATGAATATACACTGATGGATTAACAGCGTAGGTTCATGTGTTGATTGCACGTTTGATGTATAAATATTGTCCAGTTTTCAACAGATTGCACAGTTGGTACAAAACTAGTAGAAATCAAACATTGATACCAGTTTCTATTTCACTAAACATAGATGTCCTAGTCATGCGATATTTGGGAATTTCTTGTTTTTAATCAAGAAAGATCTCAGGAGAACTTAAAGAAATGACTGGCAGCCAGACGGCGCTCTCGTTCTTCCTCCTGAAAGCAGCTTCAGGTTCAAAAATAATATTCAATTCCAAAAAGTCTATCAATCATTTCAATATACTTTTAGAATTTAGATATTGAACTTGAATATGGAGTTGCAGTGCTAAAACTTCAAACACTTCAATGCGAGGTCCTTTAGATCAGACTGAGAGTTTTTCTCAGACAGACCAGGATGTACTTAGTTTGTTAGCTTGATGCTAAAACATAATGGAGATTTTGATGAATAGGCTAACAGATTTAGCATCAACATCGTGGTACTCTTAACCTCACACAATTGTTAGATCATAGACTGGTTACATTCAATGAACAAATCGATTATTTCTTGCTAAGTTAGTTTCTTAGCATCCGTTGTGTCACCTGAAGCTGCAGCTGACAGGTGATCAGATTTTATAATGACCAAAGGATTCAATTCATTTAAACACAATCTGATAAATAACCAATACCGTGGAATAAAGATAGAATAGAATAAAGATGTCAGAAAGGTCAGCGTTGAGTAGAGGGAAGGTGAGATAGTTAGAGGGGGGGGGGGAACACAAGGAGAGAACTGGAACAGCTTCCAACGTGCCCTGTCTGACCCTGCCCGAAATCTGATGCTCTCATTCTGTAAAGACAAAGATCGTACGCTACAGTTTAACAGAAAAAAAAAAAAAAACATGTTTAGCTCCATGAAAAATAAAAAAATAAACTGTTATATAACCAAACCTCAGCCCTCGTTATTTTCTCTTCTACATGGCTGCAAAGTGTCTTTCAGTAAACCATGCTCCGCTCCTCTGGCACAGCTATACACTGCGGTGCTTTTTTTACCAGCTCGCTGCAGCTCGAGGCGGAGGGGTTGAGAGCATCAGAGGACGGACAGTGTCCGTGTGTGTGTCCCCAGAGGGGTGGACTGTATGCTTTAATGATGTCTGCAGCTGTAACGTTGAAAGATGAATTTATCTCTCATCTATTCTTCCCCATCTAGATTGTGTCAGGATTAACTGTACCTCCAGTAAGTTACTGTTCACCTTTCTTCTTCTTCTTCTTCTTCCTCCTCCTCTTTTTCCTTATTCTCTGTTTCTGGACATTCATGTTTAGTAGCATCTAGAACTGTTAGCATAATGTTACCAATGTTTAGGATTTATTCTCTGCAGCTCTGATATGAGAACTTCTTTAAGCTAATTGGAATTTGTCCTTGCACTGACTCGCACCTTACATTAAAAAAAAAAAAAAAAAAAACTCCTAAAGCTTGGGGCACATTAGACCTGCATGATGTTGTTGTGTGTGCATCAGCTGTCTGCGAGGATAATGAGCAGCAGGGAGGAGACGGAGGGAGGCTTGAATTAATGACGGGCCCCAAACATGGCAGTCAGCTGTGATTTTAACACACTGAGCTGTTCCTAATTAACGAACCGTTTCACTTGTGAACTCAGGCTGATATAAAACGCATGCTTTGGAAGTGCAGGTATTTTAGACATGCATGATTTCCCCGACTCCCCCCCTCCCCTCCCGTCACCTTTCTTCCTTTTTTTTTGTTGTTGTTTCCTTTTCTTCTTCAGTATCTCACGCCGGTTGTAAATTGATGAGGCCATTCAAGGCGCAGAGGAAATACAGAGTGTGATTTTATTATTCTCATTAACCTGCCTCGCGGAGCAGAAAGAAAAGGGATAAAGAGGGAGGGGAGGGAGAATAGATCTAGAGCTGTGGGATTCACACTGGATATGTGAGGTAATGTGTGTGTGTGTGTGTTTGCTTCAACAAAGAGGTTACATTGCAATATTTTGGGAGGTAAATATCCCTGACATTTATTATTCAGGAGCCGTGATGAATTAATAATTACTTCTCAGGAGTCGTAATACGTGAGCTCTCTTCCTGTTTAATGATTCTGAGGTGACACGCTCGCTCTCTATCAGTAAACACCAACAAGAAACGAGACGCTTTTTAAGCTCCGTAATAGAGTGCCAGTGTCGCACGCTGTAAAGAAGGACAAACCGGCTCTCTCTGCCTCTGAAAACATGCGTGTTGGATATTTGGTTTGTGTGTGTGTGTGTGTGAAGTGTTGAAGTATTTGAAGGTCATCGCCTGTCGAGGAAGCTGGAGAGACGTACACAACATAACGCCTTTTTTGCACACTGCCACACGATGTGACCTCCAGACATGTCTGTGTGAAGCCAGCCCTTCTTAACACCTTTCTAAATGCTAAATAGCATTTTTTTTTCATGCATCTTGGCTTGCTTCCCCCTTGTTTGTGTATGCAAATAAAAAAAAGCTCTGAGCTCTAATTCCCCCTTCTGATGCTTCAGAAAGGTCACTCGTGGTTTATGAGCGTATAGTGTGAAAGCGTCATGTGGGAAACAGTGTTTGCCACACATTTGGCTGATTCATTTATATTTATTTTTAGGGTTTTTTATATTTGAATACTAATATTGACTTGCTCGTATGCATCATGAATCTGATCTTGGATGTGCTTGGCATGTGGCAAGTGTGTGTGCCCGGCGTTGGGCGCTGCCAGTGTTGAGCTGGCAACGTCATTAGCAGCCAAGACTTGACGATGGTAGATGGGGGGGGGGTTAGAGTCAGAGTTAACCCCTTCTGCAAACCAAAGACAACATTAAACTTCCACACATTAAACAACAATCCCAGTACCAGACTGCTGTGTCGGTTTTGAAGCAGACACTGGAGTTAATGGAAAGTTAACTGCAGTCAGCATTTGTTACTTTTCCTCTCGTCGTTCCTCCTCCACTTGTCTGATATTCTGATATATTCTGAAGTATGTAAAGAAAGCTGCAGGCGTCAACCGAGCTGTCGATCATGATTTTACAATTTGATCGTTTTTGCTAACTTTAGATAACTTTACAAAACTAAATTTGTGGAGCCAGAGGATAGCTTAGCGGTTATGTCGCGGGCCCATGTAGAGGCTAACGTCTTTGGAGCGGTCGGCCCTGATTTGAGTCCGACCCTCTGCACTTTAACGCACTTTATTCAACACTCTCTCATCCGTGTTTCCAACTCTATCCACTGTCCTCTATATCAGGGGTTCCCACATTTTTCATCCCGCGACCCCCGAAATAACGAGCAGCATGCACTAATGGGCCTATCCAAACACTGACATTAGATCAACAATATAAAATACAGCAGCCTTAAACTAATTGAACAACATTTTTTTTATGTAAGTTCACAATAATAGGTAAAATATGTAATTTCAAGTCATTTCCAGTTTGCATTTGTTTTTGGAAGGCAACTCGCGACCCCCCTCTCAGTGTCTCGCGACCACCAGGAGCAGGGTTTATGACCTATACTGCAGCCAACCAGCAGAGGGAGCTCTAAATCTTCTGGCTTCACTTCTCAGGAGCTCTTGTGCTGTCAACTTTCACAAAGTGTGCAGTTGAAATGTTGGATTATTTTACTTAAACTGTAAGCACTGGTGTGTCTTTGCACTAAAGTCATCTTATTCTTGCTCTCCCGATGACAGATGAGAAATCTGTTTGAGCTCATTTTCTAATAATAGCGAGAGAGAGAAATGTCTTAATTGACACTCATGCCATGGCATCAAATATACAGAATGAACTGATGCTTTATAGATACAAAGCCTGTGGATGTTTTCCTCTGACAGATACGATGCAATCCAAAGAGAAAACATGTTTATTCCATCAGCATTCATTACGCTAAAGGAGAATCTAATGTTAAAGTCAAATAAAAAAAAAAAAGCATCTTTCTTCAACAGATCCAGACTTAATTGTGTCACGAGGAAATGTTTAATTGAAGTTCTTGAAGAGTCCTGTGTTAAGCCGGCGCATAAAGAGATAGTGTTTAATTTATTCTCCACGAGGATGTTATTTTGCTCCGTGTTATTTTTGTCCCCCCTTCTTTTCTTTTCTTCTTTCCTCGTCTTAATTAATGTGTCTTGTCAGGCGCTGCGGCTCTGGTCAGCGTGGTGGATGAAGAATTTCAGCACCGACTCAAAGAACACATCACTGTCAATTAGGGACCTCGGCTCCCTGGGGCTGCCCGGAGCTGTCGGAGGAAAACACTGCCACTTCCACTTAAACACTGTTAACAGGCTCTGAGTGACAACAGACTAAAAATATGAACTAAAAATATCTTCTGACAGATTGGCTGCTTTTTTTTTTTTTTTTCTTCTATTTTGTCTGCCATTCTTTAGTCTTCTATGATTCATTAAGTTGAACTGCAGGATAATCACATTTTTACAGTGGAGCTAAGATGCTGTGATGAGGGCAACTTTATGAGATTAATCTCGCCTTTGACCTTCTTGGGCAACATCCCGAGGTAGTTTCTTTCCCTCATAATTGATCTTTCGCCACGCGTCCATCTTTAATTTCTGACTTGTTTAGTGTGAAAGAGCTGCGGGGGAATTCTTTTACATGGATTTAACACCTGTGTGCATCATGGAAGTGGAGGATAGAGAGGAAAAAGTACATACATGCTGCCATGCTTATCAGGCAGACACTTAGATTTTGCTGAGCACTAAATTTGACTAAAAAACATCATTATGGATTGAAATAGCTTTTTATGACATCACACATGTTGCACAGTTTTTTTTAGACTTGCACTGTAAATGAGAAGCGGAGGACCTCAAGCCTGCATTCTTGCTAATGGCCAGCAGGGGGCGATTCTGCAGGTTTTCAAACACAAGTCTATTTATATGTAATCTTGCATCACATTTACCTAAATCACCAAATCGATTTTAACAATCTTACAGACCAAGACTATAAGCATCAATGAAAAATCATCATCTTGTGTGCAGGGGGCGTGTCACTCACTTAGACCTTAACACCGGGAAGGTTGCAGCTCTAACCGGGGGGGATAAAAATGAAATTATGAAAAAAGTTAAATTATTCCTTCTTTTAGAAAGGTGCCTTTTCCTTCTATTTCCAGTGATGACGTGGGGAAAATAGCCGTTCAGTGCTGGTCTTGTCTTGATTTAAAATCTGGAGTCCGCCCAGTCTGAGACCGAGACCAGACCGAGTAAAAAAGTTTTTCGATTCTGAGTCGAGGCCCTCAAAAAGACCGATTTCAAGTACTACAACACTTCTGTGAGGTTGTCTTTATCTTTAAGCACTGAATTAGATTCTTAAAGACCAACACGTCCTCTCAGTGCTCCTTGTAACAAAAATGTACTTCTTGGAATCAAAGCTGGGAAAAATAAACGTTGGCATCCTCCAAAGCACGCAGCACACTGAGGGAGTCTCGTGTCAAGGCAGCAGGTAGTTAACACGACATGATGATGCAGTTGTTGCTAAAAATATTCTACTCTCTGGAAAGAAACGGTTGAATCGGCATGTGTTCAAAACAAACCTGTCAGCATGTTCAGCGTCCCGCTCGGCCTCGTTTTATAGATGGAAATGCAAACAGCAGCAGCAGATTAGAATCGATTGTCACGCTTATTCTTTAAGCACTATTTAACATCAAACATTTTTGTTCTAATGACTTTTCAGTTAGCAGGTCATTGATTGGACAAGCCAGTTTCATAGCATTGTATCCGGCCGAGCTTTATTTGCCATGTGTGCTGGTTTTGATGTGTGTTAATTATCGACTGTATAAAACAAGGATGTCACCCGTCGGTTACTGAAGGGGAGTTTTGAAGCCAAACGTTGCCGGTTGCCATCTCGGTAATGATGTCTCGACCTAACTTTTTTGGTCAAAGAGGTGGGAGCTCAGACAGACCTCGGGCCTACCTGACGAACAGCTACAATGCAACCTGCTTGTGGTCACAGCGGCCACGCCCCCAATTGTGCAGAACGCTTATCCTTTAAAAATCAAAACAGATTACATAATCAGGATGAAACAGTACATTTTGATCTATATTAAAAAGGAAATAATCTTAAGAAAAGGTAAAGGGAATTTGAAGTGTCTAAAGATGTAAATTCTGGTTGGTGTTTTTTGTTTTGGATTTTGAACATTTCAAAAAAACTGAAAATCGAAAAAGACCAAGTACTTTGAGTTTTCTGTTACACTGATTTACACAAGTTTTAGTTTTGAAGATAAGTGTCCTTATCTTCAGTGCGTGCATGACATGAACTAATCAGGCCAAAATCTTAAATTTGATGCAATGTGGGAGTTTATGTGACTTCCTGTGCAGCCAGCCTCCAGCGCACACCCCATGAACGGCCCCTTTTGCACTTCCGTATAATGCAGCAGTATAGCGGCCCGCTGTTTGGGTCAGCTTGTCCCTCTTCCCTCCACATGCTTGAAATCCAGCATCAGGGGGACGGTCCTGTCATCCAGCCAAGCCAGAGCTGATTGACTGGATAATCACATCTTCTTCTTCTTCTTCTCATGCTGCCCTGTGCCACACTTCTCCACTTGGTTCCCCTTGGGCCTTGTAGTCAATGAGGCAGGGAGGGATCACTGTAGATCCATCACTGCAGATAGATCGCCATCAGTGAGGACACTTACAGAGGGCTGCATGTGGCAGAGAGAGAGGACTAAACGCCCTTCATGTCTGTCCAGCGGTCTGCTGTTTGGACCACAGGCTGCACCACAGGCATGAATTCAGTCTCTTCTGTAGCTGACTGTCCTGCAGAAATGTGCATCTTAAAAACGATTGACCTCTCTCGCCCCCCTTTCCCTTTCTTTCCCTCCTTGGAGAGCAACGAGGACAGCACGATGGGAGGCAAAGATCAAGCCTGGCTTTCAAGTCCAACTCCATCCCATTATTTCATATCTCTCCGCCCTTAATCCCTCGCCCAGTCGCCTGGTGTTTAGTGCTTACAAAGCAGGAATGTGCCTCTGAGATTGAGTGTGCCCCAGTACTTTGGCACCCTCAGATTTGCATACACATTGTATCAAAGCTTTGAAGATTGCTTGAAAAGGATGGAATAAATAGCCGTAAATGGGTACAGTGCAATGAACCTGGCAACTCGTCTGAAATGCTCCACACAGTGGGCAAGGTATCCGCCGCCTGGGGATTTTTTAGTCACAGCGGCAAACGTCCTCATTGGTCTGCTTGGTTATGTGTGCCCAGCAGGGGGAAACATGCTCTCTGACAGGGGGCCGTATGAAAAAAAAATGATATGCTGCCCCAATTGGACCGACCGTTGGAATTTCTAAATGCAGTGAGGAGGGTATATCTGGGAGAGATTATCTTTTCTCTCATGCTCTCCAGATCACAGAGATCCAAGTGCAGTCGCTTTTGATTTATCTGTGATTCGAAATTTGATTATCTCGTCTTGAGGTTGTTGGCGCCGTGACTCTGTGTGACATCTCCATTTAATGCCTGCGAGCTGTGACATACTTTGTGCAGTATTAAAAAAAGCTGGTTTCAGGATTCAGCGGAGGAATGGTTTCTGAGAAATGTTAACCCAGTCGAATGATCGTTTTGTTATTATTTATCAGTGAAATGCGAGACCTATTGTAGAATGTGCAGTTTCATGTATAGTGTTGCTGAACTACCTGCATCCTGCAGCTTTTTTCCAAAAACACCCGAGTATTTTCAAAGAAAAAAAAAAATCACATTCTGTATTTCCTAGATTTCCAGCAACGATGGCCCGACTCTTTTACTTTCAGGGTTCTTTTCACCACGAAGCACACAGCCCCCCCTTCCCCCCCACTCATATATTCCTTTTCAATATCACTTTTTCATTTCCTGTGGTGAGCAAGAGAAAAAAAGCTAATACTGGCTTGCACCGTCGAAGGTAAACAAGATGGAGAGTGATGCTCAGTTGTTAAGTGCCCTGCACAGTTTGCTGCAGCCTTTTGGTGGTTATTTGCTGCCCCCCAGTGGTGTGATGGGGAAGGACGAGATCTCACAAGAAATGAAAGAGAGAGCAGTCATAAAAAAAAATGTCTGATTATCTTTGGATTTCTTTTGACATTAAACATTTAGAGCAAACAGTTAGTGTTCATATTTCTGTTTATAATGATGTGACACCCTGATTCCCGCCTCCCTCCTCTGTGTTTGAGGAAAAATGATGTTCAGTGAGAATCCAGAAATTGATGCCCTATCTAATGGTGCGATCAGTGCAGCAAATGCAAGTCAGAGCGATGTGTTTTTACGGGCCATTAACTATGTCTACCTTAATGTTTTCTTGCTTCTTGTCAAGCTTGTTGTACTCTGTCTTTCTTTAGATCCCTCCACCCCCCCCCTCTCTCTCTCGCTCTACCTCTCACTCTGTCTATGATGTGTTCAGTATGTGGAGTTTGTTTTGCATGCACGTTTTTGTTAACCGCTGTCTGGACTGTCCTGCAGGCAAAGGTCCAGAGACTATTTTTGCGGGTCAGAATCTGAACGATAATGAGTGGCACACAGTGCGTGTGTTCAGGAGGGGCAAGAGTTTGAAACTGACCGTAGACGATCTGCTGCCTGTGGAAGGTAACGCCCATCCTCTCTTTTTCCCTGACAGAAACTTGTTTTTCCACTTCGAGCTTAAATTATACATGACACTTTTTCAGACTCTCCGACTCTAGGTAAGGCGGAAGCACATTAGCGGAATAAAGCGCGGCTCTAAGTGTTTTATTCTGCACTACTTTGTGCTGCTCTCATGTCCTTTATGACAACATGTTACTGATGTTGCTGTTTTGATAACTTCTTGTAACTCTCAGTGACCTAAAAAAATATATAACTAATTACAGATCACATTTTAAAAATGATTCTTACACTATTCCTTTCCACTACTTCAATGTATTATAAATCCTGTTTCTGGATTTGATATAATATCTCTTTAATTCCATACGTTGTTACTTTAGTTATCCAGAGCAGTGATTCCCACAGTGTGGGCTGCAGCCCCCTAGTGGTCCATGCAGGTAGCGCAGGTGGGCCTCTCAAGAGCTCATTTAAAACAATAAACAAATATTATCTGTAGATTAAACTGCAGAAGCCCCTAAGCATACATGCATCAACACATTTTACTCTGTTGTTTTATAAAAATAAGTAAATTTGGTTGTTTTCTTGACATTTCAATGTATTTTTTGTCATTATCTAAGGATAACTCAGTTCTTTTTTTCCTGTGATAACTATGTTTCATTCAGCCATGTTTTTTAGATTTTGAGAAATTAACCTGTTGTCATGGAAACATCTGTGTTGTTATCCCGAACAAAAAGACCAAATAAATAAGTGAAGAACTCAGGAAAAAAAAATGTACTCGTTATCACGGGGAAATGTATCAAATTAAAATGTGTGGATGTTTGTGGACGTAGGACTTCCATATTTCACATTGTATATCGTACCCATTTTCAATGCTGCACAACTGTAACATGTATGAGGATGTATTATTTTAATGTTTTTTATTGCCTTAAGCCTCATTTGATGTCATCTTTTGTTTTTTTATGAAACAAGGATATAGAGAGAAGTAGATAGTCTTGGTTGAAACATATTTCAGTTTAAACTGTCCTGCAGCTTTCTTTTGATCGGGAATGTGTGATGTAGAAGATTTGAAGGTGACCCTTTAATAACAGACTCCCCCCCCCCCCCCCCCTCTGCTGACTGAAGGTCAAATGGCCGGTGACCACACCCAGCTGGAGTTCCACAACATAGAGACGGGCATTGTGACGGAGAAGCGCTTCATGACCTTGGTGCCGTCCAATTTCATCGGCCACCTGCAGAGCCTCGCCTTCAACGGCATGGCCTACATAGACCTGTGTAAAAACGGCGACATCGACTACTGCGAGCTCAACGCCATGATCGGCTTCAAGAACATCATCGCCGACCCCGTCACGTTCAAGTCGCGCTCCAGCTACGTGACCCTCACCACGCTGCAGGCGTACTACTCCATGCACCTTTTCTTCCAGTTCAAAACCACGTCGTCCGACGGCCTCATCCTGTTCAACAGCGGCGACGGAAACGACTTCATCGTGGTGGAGCTGGTCAAAGGGTGAGAAGCCTCAGATCTCCCGCTCACACACTGAACATTTAACCACATCTGCTACATCTTCAGGTGCATTAAGGGAATCAGCAATCTCTAAGATATTATCAGAGATATCAAAAGTACACACATTATACACAAAGAGAGAAGCAGCGGCGCCTGCTCCAAATGTCTCCTGAAGTCAGCTGAGGGGGTTTCTGATGCACTAGGAGCAGGGTCAACATACCCAGGGTATCTTTCAGTGTTCTGGTTTCACTAACCCTGACTCAGGAGGTCAGATTTTCTTTGGGGCCGTCCAAGTCTGTAGGGACTTGGGTTGGGAACCACAGGGTCACCGACTCAAGTCCCAATGCGGACATGTTCTGGTAGCTGGAGAGGTGCAAGGGTACTTCCCGGGTATTGCTGAGGTGCCCTTGAGCAACACATCAAACCCCCAACTGCTCTGGTGTGCTCCCTGTGTAGCACCCTCACTCTGACATCTCTCCACTAATGCATGTCCACAGGTCCAGTTTGTGAATGTGTGTGATTCACCCTATAGTGTGTGAGAAGCTTGTCTCTCAATAACAGAGCGTAAAACAGAATATCCCTCAAGGATTAATAACATCTCTGCTGAGGATGGTTATTATAAAGCATTAATAATATATATTTCCGTTCATATATATTAGATGTAAAATATCATACTGCAAAGTGTTGGTCGGCCTCTCTTTCTCTTTACGTCTCCCAATCAGCTCACAGACCTCTGGGATCAAGAGATCTGATTGGTCGGTAGGAGATGTTTCATCCAGGTTGATTTATTATCCCGAACATAACCTGCACCGGAGCTGGTTAGGCGCAAAGCACAAGTTACCACAGTGATCTACCCGGTGATGAAGTAATAAGCGAAGAAGTTTCCTTCATAACTGTAGACCCCACTTTGCATTACAGACCCCGACTGCACCTTGAAAAGTGAAAAGAGTGATGCGGAAGTAGAGGACTAAGCAACAGAGTCCACTATAGGTTTCACTGATCGCAGAGAATTATCGTCACCACCCTCTCTCACTCGCTCGAGGGGAATTCTCCAGATTTTATCCTGCTGCGTTCTCACATCAGCTCACTCTGACTTTTTGTGGGGAACATCAGAATCAGAAATACTTTATTAATCCCAGAGGGGAATTCGATCGTTACAGTTGCTCCTAAATATACAATATAACAGTAGAAATATAGATTCAAAATATTAATCAAATAGAATAGGAATGTAATAATAGCTACAAGACATATTCACACAAATAAGAGTCAGATGGAATATATACAGACATTTTCAAGATTATTGCACGGTTTGTTTCAATATTGCACTTTGTTATCATAAACATACCAGGAGGGGGCAGGCAGGAGAAACTCCAGATAAAGTCTGAGAGAAGACTTCTGCTGTCTGCGTTCACACATGCAGCTGGCACCCTGAAAACAGCGAGTTTTTCAGGAGTTTTGTGCGAGTGTGAAAGCCCTACAAACAGCACAGATATCTAAAAACTCTACCTAAGTTCAGTATCTTGTACTCTCTCTCCCCCTCCTCTTCACCAGATTTGATCGATTCTTGTTGCAGTAGGCATGTTGTGTTTGGGACGCATCCTCCCCTTAGAAAACTTTCTGTATTCTGACAGGTTTAAGGGTAATTTGTACATTAAGTTTGGTTCAGCGTGGGCGTCTTGTTGTTTAATTTGAGATGAAATAGCTCCTTGACAACAACACAGCTCTCCTCCACATACTCTCCTTCACATGTGGGGCAAGACCCCACCTGACAGCGGGCGTAAAGACCTGCAAATGTGGAAATCAAAAGGCTGTAAACTGTGTAAAATGAGTGGAGCAAGTCGTCTATTTATGTGAGAATCTCCATAAAAACGGATTATGAATTTAATAATGCAGCTGTGAATACTATGTGACAGTTTCTAAACAGAAAGAATTCTTGACAGCTTCTTTTTTTAAAGCCGTCACTACGGGAATTCAAATTCTTTTCTTATCACCTCCGTGCCAGAATATTTACTGAAAGAGCTGTCGGCTATTACTGTTCTTTTTTTTAATCTTCATGAAGGCAACACAAATAGCCGACATAAAAGGAAAATCAAACCGCACAAGGGCGCATTTTCTTATTGCTGAAACGCAGCTATAGAATGACCTTCTTTTAAGAAACGCCGCGAGTGAAGGTATTATTCAATGTGCTAAACATTAAAGTCATTCATTTTAATTAAAAATGAGCATGACAATCACAAATAGCCCCTAAACCAAGGGAACTTAAGACAAATTAGTTCAGCACAGCCCAGAACCTTTTGTTAACTCTGCAACCTGCCAATTATTCAGCTCTGTGTAGACAGCTGCGCTCTCTGATTCGCTCCTATCTGAGAATGTGAGGGCACACGCTCACACTCGCTCCACTTTTGCAGAAGTTCAATTGCACTTTTTCTTTCTTCCAAAGTTGCTCTTTGTTTTTAGAGTATTGTGCATGCTGTTTGTCAAGCACTTGATGGGATACATGTGGATTAAAAAAGATGTTCTGTGACAAATATGGATCAGTGTTTGTTCAGTAGAAGGAAGAACTAATGTTTTATTAACAACTATTTAGTAAACGCAAACTAATGTAATCATCATCTGCATAACATATCCACATAATATGGGCTATGAAATATTGATAAACCATACATTTAACAGACATGACAGCTGAGAAACAATTTCCCTGTTATATCGGCTTGTGTGTGTTTGTGAGAGAGTAAATTAAAGGCAAATGGACCAGCGCTTTGGACTAAAGTGCAACATAAATATAGTGTATTAATTACTTATCCAAAATTAATCAGTAACATCTTTTCTGGGAACTCTAATTCCATCTTCTCACAAGGCGTGACAAGCAGCATTAACAGGCAGCCGTGGAGAACGTTGCTCAAGAACATTTTGGGAGGGAAGAAGGATATGACTGATGCTGAAGGGCAGCGATACACTTTATCGTCCCCTTGGGAATTTTGTCTTGGACTCAAAGTGCAGCTACTTCCACTCGAATCATTGAATAAAAAACAATAGAAAAACCTCATCCACACATTATCAAAAAGGCACATACCAATACAGAACAACACAACATATATTGCACATTACCCATATTGCACAAGATCAGCAAAAACACAGCATGAGAGATAAAATAACAAAGGTAAGAAAATATAAAAAGCATACAGCGACACCATGTTGCACAACCCTTTAATTTTTTACTCACTGACAACATGCTTTCATGTCCTTCCCTTCCCTGTTGATGGTTGCATTCACTCATGCTGTTACATTTCTGTTTCCAGCTATCTGCACTATGTGTCCGACCTGGGAAACGGAGCCCACTTGATCAAAGGCAACTCTAACAAGCCGCTGAACGACAACCACTGGCACAACGTCATCATCTCCCGGGACACCAACAACCTCCACACCGTGAAGATTGATACCAAGGTCACCACGCAGACGACCACAGGGGCCAAAAACCTGGACCTGAAGGGTGAGCAGTGCGAAAAAACAGATTTATATATATATTTAAGATTTTTTGGTTTAAGTAGGGCAGCAGTGGCCTGGAGGTGAGAGGAGCAGGTTTTGGGACTGAAAGGTTTGCATCCCGCGGGGGGATGGAGGGGGAAAAAAGGGAAACGCTTGGCCCCACTTCATTACCACCTCCGAGCACTCTTAGCGTCAAACTCAACCCCCCCCATCTGTTCCGCAGCCAACATGGACGCTCTGCATGTGGAACAGGGAGTTCATAGACGAGACCGTGTATGCTCCACTGACAAAGACCTTTATTTAAAATAATGATTAGCCAAGCTCAAAAAAGAGCTGCCTACCTGAGAGGGCGTTTTTTGTTAATCAGTGATATGTCTTCAAGAGTGTTGAACTCGTTGTCGTCATTAAAATTGTAAATGAATTATGCAATCATCAACTCTGAATTCTGCTGATTATTTAGCCTCATGTAGACACATGCACGTTCTGACTCCCTAACATCAACAAACATGAAGGCAAAGCTCACGCCCCCTCCGCTCTGCAGAAGTTCAGTGCAAGTTTCTCATTATTTCAATCAGTGTTGTAGTACTCAAAAATCATTCTTGGTCTCAAGACCACGTTTTGAAGGTCTCGGTCTCGTCTTGGAAGATAAAGACCGATCAAGACAAGACCGGTCAAGACCATCATTAATCCCCTTTTTTTCCCCACGTCATTACTGTGATTAGAAGGAAAACGCCCGTTTATAAAAGAAAAGAATGACTTTAAGTTAGTTTTTTACCCCCCCGGTTACGGGGGCAATATTCCCAGTTTAATGGTCTTAATGAGTGACACAAAGCCCTGCCTTGCCTTGGTCTCTACTTGGTCTAAATGCCTAAATGTCTTGGTCTTGTCTCGGTCTCGGAGCCCTCTGGTCTCAGGTATGTCTTGGTCTCTGTTAGTGTGGTCTTGACTTCAGCACTATTTTAAATATAGTTCTGCATCCTGCCAACTGACTTAGCTTCTTGTCCCATTATTTATCTGAAATAATTATTAGTCAACAAGATTAAAAAAGATTCCTACATGGAAGTTTATCCCTAAACATGAATGTTGTCACAAATCTAATCACTTATTTCTTTCTTCAACATATTTTAAAATGTCATTCATCAAATTCTGAAATGCTTCATTTTGTTGAAGTGTGAGACACTTTGATAGAGGTTTTAAATCATCTTTATATGCTACACCTTTATATACATTTTCAAATGTTTGAAAGAAGGCCTGACGGATGTATCCTTTACTTGCTCCTTCCCTTAATTGGCATGGATACAGGTTACGACTCAGATTGATATTTAGATACAGAATCAGTTTCTCTTTACTGACCCACAAGGGGAAATCATTTCTGCAGCAGGAGCAAACTTAATGACACTGCAATGACTGAACTCATACAGGCCTTTAGAAGTAGAAGTAATCAAACGGGCAATGTGGAGATTTTCAAATGTGCAAAAAGTTGTGCAAGAAAGGTAACCTGAGTACTAAGTTGCATAAAGAATTTCAATTGCACCAGGGATAAAGGAGACCTGGAGTCTTTTAGTCTTCTTCCTCCGGGCCCTGAATCTTCAGCCTGAGGGAAAAAGCTCAAACTCAATCCTAAGTGGATCATTCTGGACATGCAGTAAACCCTCCTAATGACCAGTCTGGTCTAAACTCTGGTTTGAAAGCCTTATTATAAAACAACTGTCACTATGAGTTATTAGTCTTTGCTTAAGAACATTCAATGTCTTAATTACAATGCTGATAACATTGTTGTGATATTTTTTTTAACTTAAAACAAAGTTTATTTTTTTCCTTTCATGTAATATGCCTCACAAGTCACCACATTTTGTGTCCACTAGGGGTCAGTGTTGTCCCATTTGTCTTTTCCTGCACAGGTAACCTTTACATCGGAGGGGTTGCAAAGGAGATGTTCAAGGAGCTGCCAAAACTGGTGCATGCCAAGGAGGGCTTTCAAGGTTGTCTGGCATCAGTGGATCTGAACGGGCGGCTCCCGGACCTGATGTCAGACGCTCTGGACTGTGTGGGACAGATAGAGAGAGGGTGTGAAGGTGAGTTTCTCTAAGGACACTGGAGGGTTGCTCACACAGTCCGTGGAACAAAATTATTTTTGATTATTAATTTATGCATGCACACTTTTTCAAATAAATTCAAAAAAATCTTCCTCCTAATTCTTTTCTGGTTTCCCTTTAATGTCACAATCATCTCTAAGGCCTCCCTCCACGTTTCTTGTCGGACAACGACACCTGAACAATGCAAAGCTCACCCCGTACTGCCAGCCTTTGTCAAATGATTTAACATCCATAAAGTGTGTTAGTATTCAGTTAGGATGCATCAAGCCCTGACACTCTTCCACAGGCAATCATTTCTGTTTCACTTAGCCATAATCTGATTACTCTCTCTGCCATATTTGCCAGTGTTATTTCCCATTTTATCCCCATTTTGTTTTGCTCTATGCATGCTTGCTTGGATCTGAGAGTTTGCCAGGAGCAATCCTTTTGAATAATGCATGAAGCCTTTTGTTGCATGCATGAATATCATTTGCCCGGTCTAATGTGTGCATCACACCCAGAGAACAATATTTGATTTATTTTTCCAACTTCACTCACTTAGTTTAATTTCTCAATTCATCCACTCTTTTTTTTTTTCTATTGAGTTCTCAACAGCTCATCTCTTCATGTATCAACATGACAAAAGTAATTGAATTCAGCGCCCCTGCACGGGTCCGTCAGATCTGTCGTTTTTGGCGCCACACAGTATCAGCGGCCGTGCTCTCGGAGGGGAAATAGCTCCTCTGATGAAACATTCATTGTATTGTGCTAAAGGGAGTCAGGAGGTACAAATAGTCGCTGATGAAATTTGACAGCAGCAGGGTCCGTTTCAGAGAAAATGTGAGCTTTTCCATCACTGTAAGTTTTATTGAACAAAGCAGACAAAGCATATCCACTTCCCCGTAATCATGACTTAACAATTGCATGCTTTTACTTCATGTTGCTGATGGCATTTTGAGAGCAGTTGCAATCACAGTTTAGTTTAACCCAGCCCCCCCCCATCCCCACTCTACAATACAAACCCTCCCTCTGGCTCCAGACATCCACCTCCATCTCGTCCCTCCTGCTTCAACAGTCTGTGTTTCTGTTACTCCACCTCTGAGCTCTTGGTGCTTTTTTTTTACTAACAGCTGGTATGCTTTGCCTTTTCCTTTCCTATTATTTTGCTGACAAAAGTTGCATTGATGAAAGCTGACTTGCAAGGTAGATAGTTCTGTCTGTTTGATACAGAGTCTGATATCCCTCTTCCTCCTCTGTTTGCATATAAAACACCCCCCCCCCCCACAGTCTCTCTGCCCCCACACTCCCAAACTCTCCCTGAGCAAGAAGACTGCCGAGTTTGATTTCACCCACCTGACATATGAAATGGACTTCAGTCCCATAGGAATACAAGTATCACTCCCATCTTGTATCAAAGCCTATGGGGCTCTTGACATGCTCTCACACACTGTGTGTCTTTGTTTATTTTACCGTGGTTATATGTATTCTTTCATATGTGTACTTTTGCATGACTAACATTAGATTTTCTAACAACCTTTTTTCCTGCATGAACTTCCGTTAAGACAATTGCAGTACTAACTCAAAGTTGAGTCGATGTTTCTGTATGTTTGAAACGGGTCATCGTCAGTAAAGATCTCATGGCGCTCTATCACAGCAGACCTGGCAGCACGTAGCAGACTTAACTCAGACGAGATGATTTACAGCACGCTGAAGATTTATTTTTTTACGTTTTCCAAAGCAAATATTCCTCATTGGACTATTAGGCCACAGCAGGAGATCATTTTTTACCAAAAAACATTAAAGGCATAATATGCATAATATTTTTCACACTTAAATATAATATAAATCAAGTATCTCCTCTGAAAATAACTCTGTGAGTCATGACTGTCTACAATGGGTGTAACACCCGAGTCCCACTGTCTGTGATGTTTTCAGAGTTTTCAGAGTCCTATCTTCACTTTGTTTACATCGCCGGGACGGCCGGCTGACTCCTCCCCTCACGTATACAAGTTGTTTAATTGAGGGACTAGAGAAAAGAAGAATAACATACTGTACTCACTGCTTAACTGTGTTTCTAGATCACGCTCATTTCAGGTAAATTTACATGCAGTGTGAAGATACCAGCATAATAAAGGTCGCTAGCATTAGCATGCTAACACCGCAAGTTGTTTTGGTTTCATGCTGGTGCTCAAGGGCGACATCTGCTGGATCAAAAAATCGCATATAAAGCCTTAAACTATGTATATTTAGATTAAGATGCACAAAGAGATCTGCAGTATCGCGTCGTCCACAAGGGGCGCCAACATTCACACAAACTGAAAGCTTCTCATAGCGAAACAGAAATGGAAACTGATTGAATCAATATGTGCAATACGTGTGAATTAATCACTTGAAATTCAGATTTCTTATGTTAAGTTTTAGTTTATCATACATTAATAATCATCATTTTATTATTTCAGGTTAATAAATATATAAAGAATAATATGTCCACTGTGTGCAGGCGCAGCTTATTTATTTTATGCATTTTTTTTTTCATCTTTGAGTGGGCAACAGCAAAAGCATAACTATTAAGCAGTTACCATAGTTACTGTGAGTCTGAGCAGCACCTGCTGTGGTTTCACTTCATCAGGAACAAGTAGAGGATGTTTATGATCAGAGTGTAGAGTTTAATGAATCCTACCAGAGTAAATAGATGAACACAATCAAATGACTATAGTATCAAAGGCAGATGTGTGCTGTACGTGTAGTCATGGTGCGACAGCAGAGGGCTCAGTACATGCAGATCTGTTGGAGTCATTACTCAGATTATATATGGTTCATGTGTCATAAATGTAGGTAAAATATTCAGACGTTGTTTGCAGTAAATAACAACTTACCAGAATGGCATAAGATATTAATACCTAACCTCACATTTCACTGACATGTCTCCATAAACTGAACTAACTCAGCTTCACCGCCGCACAGAGCGCCAGGCGATAAAGACAGTGACAGTCGTTCAGTTCAGACACAACGACTGACTAACTGAAGACTAATGACATAAATGTAAGGATGCAGAAGATAAGATAAGATAATCCTTTATTTATCCCACAACGGGGAAATTTACGGGGTTACAGCAGCAAAGAACAAAGATTGCAAACAAAAAGTGAACACAGTAAACAATTTAAATAAAAAAAAAAAATAAAAAAAAGCACATGCCAGAGTATCTAACTTTCTGACTATAAACAGATATGGAGATTATGTACTAATAACATCTAAAAAGCACAGTGTCAACCAAGCAGACAACCTCAGGTCTTAAAAAATGACGCAATGTGGAAAAAGCCTGCAGTTCGTCAAGTGTCCACTTGAGGCTGGCTCCAGGAACACAGGAAGTCACATACAAACCAAAAAAAATCATTTTTTACTCTATAAATCAACATGATTACAGCCTGGACTTTAAAAACGATAGGTGTGATGTAACGGCTCGTCAAGAGGTTTAAAACACGCCTCAGCTCCAGCTCTCAGCATGTCGTTAGGTTGACTGAAAGTTAGACTGAGACAGCATTTCCAACATGGCGGCTGCTGCAGATGAGCCTCCCTGCAGGAACAGATGGCTGACGTCACTCAGGCTTCATCGGTTAATATTTACAGTCTATATGGGGGTCAACTCAGGCCCCTGAGATCCCAACTCAGGCCCCTGAGATCCCAACACAGTGCGTAACACAGGAGCGTAAGATATGCTGCGATCTGACAGCTCAAACATTCCTCACTGGTGGTCAGGGAGGCGTGAAAGTGTGGAGAGAGGGTGAACACAATCACCTCTCATGTTTAGATTCAAGCTAAGTGTAGGGAACAAAAGGCGTAAAATGTGATACTCTGGATGCTGCCATTGTCCAATAGAAATCATAGAAATCACTGCCAACAGCTAAATCCAGGCACTAAACTTGAATAAATGTATTTAAATATGTCCAATGTTTATTGATGCTGTTTTTTGTGTTAGGCCGTTGTTGTGTCTGTTTACTGAATACAATTCAATTCATTGGGAGTTCAGGCAGGCAGTCGGCTACAATCTGGCAATTTGTCGCAGGATTTTGTAGGACGAATACTAAAATGTGCCTGAATACACAGTTGTTAGTGTTTTGCATAGCATATGTATGTTTGTTCTGTGGGAGCTCCCGTTTGCAGAAGCCCTATTGTCTGTATGTTGTGCGTGACATTTCAATTTCTCTGCAGAGTCAATCTGCACACTGCGCCGCTCGTTGTTAGAAAAGTCTGCTCACCAAGTTGCACGTTTATCTCCGCATTCAAGGCCCCAGCACGACGTGCCAGGAGGACTCGTGTGCCAACCAGGGCGTGTGTCTCCAGCAGTGGGAGGGCTTCAGCTGTGACTGCAGCATGACGACGTTCGGAGGGCCGCTGTGCAATGACGGTAGGACTCAGCATTCTGCTTCTTCCTCCTGCAATGTGGATGTTTTTTGTGGGGTTTTCTCTGGTATAATGAGACAGTCAACATACATTTACAGGGTTTTTCCTGGCTCAGAGTGGGCCTTTGGGGGGTGACAATACGCGCTGTAGTAAACATTCGACCTGTGTATTACAGTATAGTCTACGAGTCTGTATTACCTTATTTGACAGAAATCTGTGCATTTCATCGTTTGATGTATTGATGTTTTTAACATACATTCAGAGAGGATTTGATTTGCAATTTGAATCGTCTTTTTTTTCTCTTGATTTTCCTTTGGCGCTGAGTAAAACCTCTATGGGGGGTGCCAAAGAGTTCTCTATGCAGGAAAAACCCTGTTTAGGTAACTTGGGTTTGGACCTCTATTTTAATCATCCATCTATACCACATTTCCCGATTGGGGTTGCTTGGGCTGAAGCCGATCCCAGCTGTCATTGGGCGAGAGGCGGGGTTACACCCTGGTACTGTTCACCAGCCAATCACAGGGCTGACATATAGAGACAGGAAACCAGTCACACTCACATTCACACCTACGACCAATTTTAGAGTCACCAGTTAACCTAACGAGCATGTCTTTGGACTGTGGGAGGAAGCTGGAGAGAACACACACATGCACATGGAGAACAGGCACAGAAAGTGTCCCACGGGGAACCAGGAACCTCCTTGCTGTGAGGCAACATGGCTAACCCCTTTAGCACCAAGAAGCCCTATATCAAAGTGTCCTGATCATACAGGAAGGTCAAGTTTAACAAGTCCTTTGCACCCATCTTAGCTCATTTCTTAGGTTTTCAATAACCAATAATACATTCCTCCACCAGAGACAAACACGCTGTCATTTCAGTACCTGAATGTTGCCAACGCTGTTCACCATTTAGACACTGTGAGGGTGTTTACATGGACTATTCTCAAACTCACCTTTCTCAGAATATATGTGATTTTAGTGGATCATGTCGATCATTAGTGACCTTCTAAAATGCATGGTGCAACATTTTGATGATGGTGATTCACAGATGATGTCACTTGTTTTTGATGGAGTCAAAATGCTCCAGCAACACTTGTAGTAAGAAGATCAACTTTATTAACAATTTAGACCAACGGTCTTGTCAGTTGGTGAAGTTTGTGCCAGAAAATCCTCTTTTTCTCCACTTGTTTTTGATGTGTTGTGTGTGTAATGGAGGCGTGGTTAGAGCAGATCGTGGGGTCGGCTGACGCTGTGGTGGAGGCCTCCTGATGTCATCTCTTTTCATGGGGCTCAGGAATCCTGGCAATGGCCCCTGCTTGCATGTTTCTCACAGCATTAAATGCAAAAAAAACTTGTTCCATCTGTTGAGCTTATTAATTGCGTCCAGAAAAAAAATCTTGGCGCCGGTCGTTTTAAGGTGGGTGTTATCATCAACAGCAGGGCCATTTTTAGCCTGTTGCTTTCACATGCGATTGTATCCCAGCTCATTAGTGTTTCCTATGTCTGAGTGTCTTATTTGTGTCCTCAAAAATCAGAACTTTTGCCTGAAATATGACGTATTTGCTTTGTAAACTCAGCAACAACAACAACAGCAGCAGCTATGTAACCGATGACTACTGCGTTGTAACTCGGTCAACTCGGGTGAATCTTGACACTGCTTTTCTTATTTTCTCACTACGCTTGTGTTGCTGTGAATACTTATTTTCTTCACTGACAGAGTGGAGAGCTTGCTTGCGCCTCTGAAGGGGCATAGACTTTTAAGTATGAGACATCTGGCTGACAGTTCAGTGAAAGCTCATTAAAATTTGACAGATGTGCCACTAGAGGGGGCAACTAAACATTGTGTTCTGCTAAATAAAAGATCATCAACGGGTCAATCACACAGAAGAAGAAATTAAGCGGTAATGCACGTCTTATTTGTTGCACTTTCACCAGAATGTTTCCCCCCGTTAAGCACCGCACTGACCAACACCAATTACAAGCTCATACATCCCCTTTAAAAAATGAAAACTAACTTTGAGCAACAAGAGGCCATTTAAAAGTTCTGTGATATTAATCTCTCTTAAAGACAGTTAAATTGGATTTTTTTTTTTTTTTAAGGGACCGAGTGCTCATTAATGTTAAAACTTCTGAGAGAAGTAGGGTAATGTCTGCCCTACCTTTTTAAAAAAATGAGCTACTTTCGTATGCAAAACATGCACCGGGGGGTTTTTTTGTTTGGTCATTATTTTCTTCTGCAGCGCTTCACACAGTAAGGGGGTGAATGGACAAAGTGCTGAACTGCATTAAGGAGAGAGAGAGAAAAAAAAGAGAGCGGGCTCCTCAGATGGCACACAAAAAGCAGAGGAGAGAACAGCATAAATGTTAATGCATTCTGTGTCACTTCTACCAGCGTGATAAGACCCCCCCCCCCCCCCAACTTTTTTGTTATCACCAGAACAGTATTAATAGATTCCTGTGAACATATCTGCAGCCTATGATAACACTGAAAGGATTCTTTCTGTCCGTGAGACGCAGGCTGGAGCCCTCCTCTCCTGTGCACGTTTTTTACTCTCCCCTTTCATTTCTCAAGAAAGTGTTTGGATCAACAGAGGAGAAGAGGGCTTTGCTGGAGGTGTTGGGGGGGGATATGTTTTGATTGCGAACTCCTCGTGAACCTTTCCTCATGCGTTAACAGGAGAAGAATCGCAGGAGTTTTTCTTTTCCCCTCCTCCTTTCTTCCTATATCATACATATTCATCTTGAGCAGGCCCACAGAGCTCATTTAGAGCACTGGGAGCACAGTGGCTCATAAGGCATGTATGCATGTATTATATCTAAGCAGAAGTGCTCTACCTGCTGATTCCGGTTGCTGTGTTGCTATTCTTGTTATTCCTGCTGACCTGACAGAACAATAGGAAGGATCAATGTTGCAGGCCCCAAGGGATGCAAGAAATGTTTCCACAAAAAAAATCTAGTTTCTAAGAAATCTCTTTCTTTCACCATGGATGAACTGAAAGAGTCCTAAGAATGGTGACGCAAGACATCCTCGGTCTGCAGAGGGAAATCTGTGAGGAGGAAGAATGAAGCTGGAGATGGTCGGGTTTTATGTGTGTTGATGGATTGTCATGGGAATAGAGGAGGAGGAGGGGGAGGATGAGGAGGAGGAGGAGGAGGAGGAGGAGGAGGGGAGCGGCAAAAGAAAACGAGAGAAACATCTCTGAGGAGAATTTCACTTTCTACTGGATGTATTTGCACAAGATGAAATGTAGGCATTTTACAACAGAGCAATCGGGTCTCCAAGAACACATCTTGCAACGGGGAGCTTGCTGCGTTTTCCCCCGATTCTTCTTGTGGGAAGTCACCGGCACCCTGCCTTCTCGCTCGGAGAAAAAAAAAACTCCATTTCACATGCATTTCTGTGAATGTCTAGAAGACTTCAGGACAGACTGCCTTGCCTTTATTGTAGAGAGAGTGGAATAGAGCGGGGAATTAGGAAGAGAGAGAGAGAGAGAGAGAGAGAGAGAGAGAGAGAGAGAGAGAGTGTGGGGAATGACATCCAGGAAAGGAGCCACATGTCAGACTCAAACCCTTGCCGCCCTTCTAGGACAACTTCAGACCTCCCTACATGGGGAATGTGCAGGAACCACTATGCCACTGGCCGCCCTCCCTCACTTGATCTTTATTTAAATTTCAGAACACAATCAAAGCAAACATTTATGAACAAAGTTATTTACAAAATGCATAATGTAGTTTTTCATTTTCAGGTTGCACTGATACTAGTTTAATTATGGAGCCTCTCGTTAGCTCCTCTTATGAACAACAACAAAGCATTTCACATTAAAGATCAAATAAACTGAAAAGAAGTTGAATTTACTCTGGCAATAATCTGCTTAAATATAAAAGACTTAAAGGAAATGTTCTGTTTTTAACAAGCATGGTGCTTTTGCAGAACCATGCCGATGACATCACCCCACACACACACACACACACACACGCACACACACACACACACACACACACACACACACGCTGTCTGTGTTCAGCCTTTTTTTAATCGTCCTGGCACCAAAAACAGCTCCTAGTGATGAGACCCAATTCATGTTTAACACCATTCACAACCATCATAATTCATTTACCACGCATGGTGAGGAATTTGATTCAACGTGGCCAGCATGGCTTGTATCTTTTTTTGTCTTCTTCTTCCTCATGTCCCCGTCTGTTGGTATCCAGTGGAAGTAATTGGCTCTTTAAATACAACTGGAACTCATGGTGTCCACAGTTCGTTAAAATAAATTGCAGCACTGGCACATCACATGGTGAGAAGTGTTGGAGAGACAATGATGAAGAGAAAAGTCTGAAGACCATTATGTCATCATCTCGCCGCTCATTCTGCAGTGAGTGGTGCAGAGCTGTTCAGCTGTAGTTGACAAATTCAGAACATGCTTGCAGAACTGACAAGAGATGTTGGATTTCTCTAAAACCCTGTGCAGTGTGTTGGGACATGCATACTGTACATACATATGTATGAACTGTTGAAGGAATGCTTGCACTGAAAAACTGCCCAAAGATATAAGACATGAAGATGCTCACACACAGGAAAACCAACTTTCTGATTGGTAACTAAATGCATGCTGTCCTTTTCTAAACTGATCTAAAGAGGATGAAGCTAAGACATAATAAGACAAAGATACACTCCTCTGAATCTGGACATTAAATGGTCCCACAGGGGGAAATGTGTTTTGCATCAGGAGCACATGGAAGGCAAGAGCTCAGACCGAGATGGGAATTCCTACCAAGTCATTTAAATGTGCAAATGTGCAGAAGAAGAGGGCTAGCTAATTGCTATTAATTGCACTGGGTACAAATGAGACGTGGAGTATATTTATATATCGTGATCTAACTGTCCTCGTCTCTTTATTAGTTTATCCTCTTTATCTTCTATGTTGGAAAAAAAGTTTTTAAAAAAGGGGCCATAACTTGCAATTTCTTTGATAATAGGGCTTGTAATGTGGCAAAATGTAAACCCTAATAGGGTTTACATTTTGAAACACTTTTTTTTGACTTCACTTCAAAAATTATATTTGATACCTCTTTTCTATCTGTAAATATGTTGTCAGAGAGACAAAGGGAAACTATTGCTGCGTTCAAACAAACACAAAACTCTCAGACTTTTCAGTGTAAGCTGTGTGTGTGAATGCGAACAAAGTAATCACCCTGACTGTTACCTGCAATTTTTCCTACCAGCCCCCTAAATTGTACCCATGAAGTGAGGTTGAGCTCATGTGTGAACGCATGCAGGAAATATTCAAGAATAATTCCCACGAGGGAGCTGTTAAAAAGTGCATTGATATGAAAGGGAAAAACAGTCAAAGACCATGGGGCTTCATCTGGATTTTCCACAGGTTCCTTTTTTTAATGCCCTGTCATGCCTCCAGAGACCCCCCCCAACCCCCCCTTACTGAAAAATGTAAAATACCAAGACAGCTTTAAACAAATGAGCTCACATATACACAGTTATACCTTCAACAGTCTTCAACGTCTTCAGTGTTCTTACAAGCAGTCATCGATCAGGTGGGTTTTTTTCCCACCATTTTCTTGGTTTTATTTCATATAAAACCTTTTTTCACCTTCTGCACCTTTAAATCTGGTTATCACTGACGCTCTGGCAATATTTTTCTCGCACATTAAAGCCACTAAAGCGTATCCAAAACTGAGTTAAATTTAAAACTCCTGCTATTGGGGGTGAGTTCTAGTTCCACTGAGAAGCCTGAGTGTGATGTGTGCTTGTGGGACTTCAACTCCAGTCTGGACTTTCCTCCTCGGGGAGTTTTCCCCCTGCAGTGGTCAAGCTTCAGAGGGTAATGCACGGTGACACACAGAATGGTGTTTTGCTATAAGAAAGTAAAGTGGGTCGTGGAGAGGCTCCGGCGAGAGAGAGAGGGGTGTTCGCGTGGCCTTCACGCAATTTTGTCTCGCCTGGGTGCCTCGAGCCAGAGCTATTAGTGCCATGTCAATATTGTATCAACAATGGAGGTTGTGTGTGGGTCTGGTCTCCACTGTCTCTGCCCGAGGGGGCGAAGACGAGCCCCCTCTCACTTGATTTTCTAATGTGTCTGAGTCAATGCTCATTCTAGTGGCTTGGTACCTTGAGAATAGTCTCATGTGTGCCTCGGGCTCACTATTTACTCTGTGATCTGTAAGAGACATGGGTCTGCTTTTTCTTAAGTGTATGCAGAAGAAAACTAACATGATCCTATTTTTATTATCACCCTCATCGCACATCGTCTAAACACAGCTACTGCATATATGTAAGACAAAGGGACCCACATGCTGTTGCATCAGCACCACAGAAGCAGAATTCAACTAAATATTTTAAACAACCAGAAACTCAGAAACCAAAAAAATAAAAAATAAAAAATGGTTCAGAAGAAGAAAAGCAATTCCCAGACTGCCCAACTTCACTGACAACCATGTGAGTAAGAAGAACTGCATGAGGTCCACTTCTCCACTTCTCTACATGCACAAATATTTGCTCTATTTTAGCCTACTGTAAATCTTCAGGCATATTCCTAGAATTAGCTTCTTTTTTTTTTTTTTATAAATGAGGGCACTTGTGTTCCATTGAAGTCGTGGCCGCTCTCCAGATTCATGCAGATAAACACACACACACACACACACACACACACACACACACACACACACACACGAGCAAGGCGGTGGGAGAATACAGCAGACAGTTTCGTCCCCCTTCCTCTCTCTGCGGTGGCCTTGTTTCCTCGCATGCACGGATTAGACCACTTAGTTTGGTTTCGATCAATACAAGGGGACAACAAGTCCAGTAGTTAGGCCAAGGGGGGGGGGGTACGCGGCGCTGGAGTAAACAGCCTGCTGTCACATGGAAGTAATGTCCTCTTTGCCCTGGCTGTGGCCCTTCTTTTAATGCTGCTCAGTGAAATATAAAAAAATAAATCTGTGGGTCTGGAGATATTTGGGGCTGCAGTGTGTGTGTCGAGAGCTTGGCCTAGCTGTGAGCGGGCATTGTGCCCCGAGATATGAGAGGAGCGGTCTTAAGTGCTTTAGTGCATCCACTCCAGTGCGTTCCCCTTCGATGTGCACACATGCTTACATGAATTATGGCACATCACATGTAAAGTTGAACTGATTAGCTCAAGTCTTTTTAAATGCACAAGCTAAAGACCTTTTTATCTAGTCAATGGTCATTTACTCTTAACATGAAAGTACCCTTGATGTAATACATGGATCCATAAACAGTACAGTGCTGTATGGGGTAATTTTGCAAAACTTTGAAAGAAGATATTTGATTAAAGGGTCGTAGTAAAGTACACTGTAAAACTAGTGCTAAAAAAAAGCACTAAGACGATGTATATCATGATGAAACCGAGAGATGTGATCATATGTCCAATTTTAATTTGGTACCAACATCATGATTCCAAAAATAGTTTGTTGTTCTTTATGTGTCGTTCATCAATCTCTTGCAATATTTGAACACTTCTTTAGTCTGGCCGCTTCTACAGCCTTGCTTTCTAACGAGACGCATTCTTAACCTCAAAACCTTCACGTGCATCCACCATGTTTGTACGCCTCTCTTTATTACTGCAAACTTACCAAGCTGGACAGAATAGATTGAGCCGGACAGGAAGTCAGACAAGTAAACGCACAGAGCATCCGGTCAATTTCAAAATAAGACTCAATATACCGACTGAATATAAAAAGTTTATAAATTGTTTTTTTGTCTCATCGATTTGAGTCGTCCATATTTGTATACTTTTTTTTGATCTTATCATGAGCTACTGTTACATCTCTGACTTACACACATACATCACATTCCACATTATCCAATAAGTGTCAGTGCTTGAAGCTGTGTTTCAGGATGTTAATCTGCACTTATTTTCACAAAGCTGCTGTGCTAGGTTGACACAAGATATTCATCATTCTTTTTGTTCCTCTTTCATTCTCCCATCCTTTTCCTCCAGCTCCAGCTGAGTATCAACGGTCACTGTCTTGGCATTGGCAATCTCAATAATTTCCTCATGCTGATTGAATATCTGAATTTTAAATGGGGTTTCTGTGTCAGGAAGCCGTGGCCATATTTGGCTAAAGGCTGTTGGCATGGAAACCAGGTTTTCTTACTCCTCCTGCTGTGGATGCTGTAACATGTCTGTAACCTTGCCGTTGCAGTTTGCTCTGCAGGGAGCGTTGTAGAATCGCTTACATCTTTAAGCCGTCTTGGTAGAATACTGAAATCGTATAAACCTGAGATCTATCACTCAACATACATGTCTGATGCTAAGACACAGAGTACAGCTGTGAGTGAGCATGACTCCGGCTTATTATGTGATGCAGCTTCATGCCGGCCCCTCGTCTTTATTATAGAGAGGCAGTAGTGTTTGACATGTGTCGGCTTCATAGGGGCCATGCTGCTGTGGTCTGCCCGCAATGATGCTAACTCAGCTGGGGGGAGCTCCTCTAGCTCTCTGAACATTATTTTTTTATGTCAATGAACAGTATGCGGTTCAGATCAGAGTTGAGCACAAGCTTTAGTTGTCTTCGTCAAATCTCTGCTGTAATCAGAATCCCATCGAGAGCTGATTGTGGTGCAGTGGTGGGGACTTAATCTTTGAGGTGTTCCTTATTAATTGGCTGCCCTGAGGGGTGTGTTGACGGGGAATAAGAATCTGTTGTTTCTCCAAAACACAATACTAATTAAAGTCCTGGCTGGAAGACAGAGTATCTGCTGAAGTACCCTGCTGGGTGATACACGGACGCTGTGGATATGCCCCCCCCCCCCCCCCCCCCCCTCACCCCTCTCTCTCTCTCTCTCTCTCATAAAGTCAGACTATTGAACATGACACATGGGAGAACTGTGGCAAGAATTTTAAATACCCCCCCAAAAAAGTTTGCTTGCTCATTCTTTACGATTGAAAAAAAAAAACTTCTATCCGCCACTGAAAAGCATTCTGGGAATTATTTCAGCGTCAGAAGTCATTTAATTGAAGAGATAATATGAGTTTCAGTTCAGTGAATCGCAAATTGAGATGCTGACAGACACTGTATTTAAAACTTGCACTTTTTCCAAACACAATAAGCACTGGATGTTCCTTAGTTAGAAAGGAGTTATAGAGATAATAATAATAAGAAGAAGAAGCCTCCACAACTGTGAACGCGTATGACCTCCTTTGACGACACGAGGTCAGAGGTAACAAGCAGAAACATCATGTGCAGGAAGATATGGAGCAGGGGTGGGCAACCTGCGGCCCCAATCAACCCTCAATGTGGCCCCCATGTCAATTTTGACATATCAATTAATTGGAAACATGAAGAAAACATGACAAAATCTGCCATGAAATCATGTCCAGAAATATGTCCATAATAATATTTGATCACTGGTATATGGTGAGTTACATTTGTGACATAAGTGACTATAATCGTTTTTGTATTCTACAATTTGGGCCCCTGGCAGTGACAATTAAATGCATGTGGCCCTTGCTGTGATCAAAGTTGCCCATCCCTGACACAGAGAGAGCGATATATCTGAAGACTAAGGCCTCTGTTTCCCGGAATTTCTACGTTACTACCCATGCTTACTTGACCAGGCTTATCATTTTTCAGGAGGCCATATTGTGTTTAAATAGGCTGCGACACTTAAGCCCTTTTTATCGTGCAATTCCGCAACAGCGCAGCAACAAAGCTCCGTCGTCATTACGTCTTAAGAAATGTATAGCAACAGAGTAATATCGCTGTCCCAGTCTGTGAATTCACATTGTGTTATGCTGTTGTAGAAGTGCAAGAGAGCACAACACAGTGGGAGCTCCACATAAACACACAGTCTGACATGCACACACACACACAGACAGCGCTTCTCTCCTCTGCTGGCTCAACCGGTCCTGTCCCGCCCCTGTAACGCCTCTTTTGCTACCTTCAAAGACGGTACAGAGGAGGGATCACTTTGTCTCTCTTTTACGCCTCCAGGACGTTTAATGAAGGTGAAATGTCACAGGGGGGATATATATGGTGTCCTGAAACCTCAGTCTGAACAGGGCTTTTGTGACTCTGGGTCATTAAGTCATTCATTTTAATTACATGTTTTTCCATCGCTACCAACACAGTGACACCTGTATTATGAGACCTACCTAATTGGCATCCGAGGTTGAAAAAAAATCGACTAATATTTATTCATGTTAACTTCAATTCACGATGAGCCAGAGTGCTCCACCGGCTCATTATCATTATTGGCATAATGATGAACCTATTATGTCCTCAGCTGCATGCTGAGCACGAGGTTGGGCTTTGTTGAACTCCAGCTGTGACCAGTGATCACAGTTAGTCAAACAGGATCCTGCTGCCCCGACCCCCTGCTGTCAACATTGACAAGTCGATGACATGCCTCACGATGAGTCATTGAATGTCATTAATTGCACAACCAAAGTTTGCTAACCCGACTTCAATTCTTTTTTTTTTTTACCTGCTACGTAGAGGTAAAAGTGGAAACTCTTGATTGGATGTGCAGTGGTGCTGCTGATGGTGTTGAAATGGATTATTGTGAACATTACCAACAATGGTCGGGCAAGCATTCCTCTTTTTCCATCTGAATGAGGCCCCTGTGTTCACTCCACATCAGGGGGTTGTTTGTTGATCATTTCTGGTCTTCAAATAGTACGGGGACTTCTTTTTGAGCAGTGCCATGTAACAAATAATATAAAGGATGGATGTTCAGACGGAAGAGAAAATAAGTGATGCTATTGTCAATTATTTGTTTGCCCATATCCTCTAGTTCGGTGCGTGAAAGCATTTTTTAAGTCCCCTTTTGTTGAGTTTTAGGTTTGCTTGAGTTTAGCAAAGAAAATGATGAAGTTTGAGGAAAGACGAGATTCTGATTCACGATAATTCATTTACAGTATTCATGATTAATCACTTTTTTATAACAATTGAAATGTATCACAATGTAATGCCGAGAAACTTACCGGCAGGCCATTTCAACACAGCCGAAATAGGGGGTTTAAAGATTTTTTGGGTGACACCTAGGGTGGCCAATCACATTTCAAGTGGGACACAGACTTCCCCATGTCATTTTTTGGATCCGCCCCTACAGCCCAGCCAGAATTCCCATGTCGTTGCACTAACCGCTATGAATATGGAGGCATCAATTACGCAGCATTCGATATGCAACCACAGGAACCCAAGGTTAGCATTTTGTAGAATTTTAGCTAGATGTTAACACAACTGTCTTACAGTAAGCACATGTGCTTATTGTTAACCTACTGTTATCGCCTAAAAACAAAAAGACTATAAATAGCTTGCCTAGTGAAACAGAAGTCGGACTAACACACCTGGATAATGCAGTTGGGAGTTGATCTCTTCTTGCATGTCACCACCTCAATTGGCCCCAAAATGGCCTAAGCCCTCTGCACATGCTCCACAGTACTGTGCCGGGCTTTGACCCTGAAGTCAAACAGCTTAAAAGCATAGAAGAAGGCCAGGAAGAAAATGAGACAGAAGTATCAACATGGTGAAGCCTCAAACAAGATCCATGCAATTTCAAACAAATGA
Source organism: Labrus bergylta (assembly GCF_963930695.1). Taxonomy (NCBI): domain Eukaryota; kingdom Metazoa; phylum Chordata; class Actinopteri; order Labriformes; family Labridae; genus Labrus; species Labrus bergylta. The sequence continues at coordinate 27,810,982 of NC_089204.1, forward strand.
GGAGACCCAGACACAGTCCGTGTTCTCACTGTTCTAAATACGACCAGTCTGCTGCTTGCTCACTTGTTTGTTGATTGTTTGGTATGTGATGTGACAAGTGAGGGAGAAGAAGGTCCAATGGTTTATAGCTGAAAGGGAGCAAATCGCCTCCCACCGTGGCAGAGCCAGACAGACTTCCATCAGTAAATCAATTCTCCCTCGGTGTTTGTAAACTGGGAAAAGGACAGTAGTCCAATTACATGGCCTAATTCAGCTTGACTTGATGTGCATGTAAACAAACTGATTGTGGGAGACTTGCTGGAACAACTCTGGTCTTCAAGGAAAAGAGTGTAACCAGTGTTTTTTGTGATTTGTTTTAAGTACCGTGCTAGCATTGATATGAAATGTAAACTCAATCTGCACACCACAACTTGTACAGTTTGACCTCAATGAAGCTCAATGATGTACACTAAATCAGCTTAGTCAAGGGCTTTTGATTATCCTTTGGAGTGAATCTGTGGTTCCAGTTGAAGTACACACTTTGAATATGAATCAGACATGTTTGTTTTTACATAAGCACACCCTACAAGACGTGCACCATGCCTGAAACATAGCCACAGAAGCATCTCAATAAACTTGTTTAATAAAGTGACAAAGAAAGTGAAAGAGCCTATGATAAAAAAAATAAACTGTCGGAGGGCCCCCAAAGCAAACAAACAAATGTAGTACATCGCTGCTTGTCAACAGGCAAGACATGCAGGCAACAGCTTGGGGGACCCAGACCAGTAGGGGGGCCCAAAACAGTGGCCGAAGATGTGCAAATTTTGAAACCTCCCTAAGGGGGTCCCATCTGATAGCACTTTTGTAGCTTTGCTGAACACTTGTTGGAGGGCTCCCCAATTGATTTTTGCCTAGGGCCCCCAACAGACTCCCCACTGAGTACATCTACATATAGCCGTGTGCACCAAGTTTTATTTTATACGCTCTAAAGGCTTTAGCAATGCAAACTCCCCTCTCCTTCACCAGCATAAAGAGATCTATAGAAGGTTTTCTGCAGTTGTCCTTGAACTCTACTAAACTCTACAGGTGTAAAAAAAAAAAGATTTCACATGTTGTGCACTATTCAGATACTTCATTATTTGTTGACAAGCGCTGCATCAGTCACAGCCATAAAGCTGTGCCCACTTTAGAGAGGAAACCTGCAAAGACTCAAACACTATTTCAGACAGGATGTTTTGTGTTTTGGATGCTCTCACAAAAGCCCAGACAGAACAAACACACTTTGTTCCAGACTCAATCAAGGAGATGTTAGAGTTAAGTCTGTCCATGATTATTTATGACAAGCAGGGCTGAAAATTACAGTCATATTAATAATCCATTACACTTTTTTTATTCCCATGCCTTTATTTAAAAACAGAAGATGGACATCAAGTAGCCTAAGGACCGCCCCTGAGCCTCTGATACTGATCTACTTTGAGTGAAGGACTTTTACTTGTAGAGTAGTTTTACAGTGTACTTTACTACGACCCTGGCAACCATTTTGGCACAGAAGAGCTACAGATCCAGATTATCAAACGACCTTTATTTATTCATCTTCATAAAGAGAAGCCTGAGCCTTTAAAGTCAGTTGATGTTAAGATACCATACAGACTGTAGTCACTAACGTGGTCAGGCTATCGTTAGCTCGTTAAAGGTCGTCGTCGCCTCAGCTCTTACTGACACACACATAAACACACACACATACACACTTCTTGCTCTCAGCCTGCACCGCACACTTAACCCTCCTCTCTCCTGCTTGTTTTTTTGACTGATAAATAAGATGCACAGTGGGGGAAACATAATTTTGCATGTGCGATTGTTTACCACTAATGTTTGAATCCTGTCCCCTACTTTTTTGCCACATTTTTTAAATTTTTTTTAACAAAGATCTATTTTTAGCTCGTCAACATGTCATCTCTGTCAGGAAAAAACATTGTTGACGTCGCTGATGAACATCTGTCCTCATATTTTTGTCAGCCATTAAATGCTTTAAAAACAGCTCAGTGTTCTTTACAACACTCTCTCTGTCAGTGATGTAACTAATCACCTGACTCAACAAATCCATGATCAAATTCATTGCCAACACCTTTAATGATCGATTTTTGGTTGCAGCCCTAATTGCACAAGATCCTTTTACTGTATTCATCACACTTTGTGTAACTAGAATCATGTAACAGTGAGACTTCATCAGGTCTTAGTTAATCAAATATTGTGTTTTTTTACTCAGAATGTGGAAGGAACCTGAGATTTGAGTTCACTTAAAGTCTAGACGGTTGTTTCTGATCTCTCTTCATGAAATTCAGTCGAGCCTGCTGTAAAGACAAGTGGAGTCACGCTACATCACTTAAAGTCTGTGACACACTTTTCATAAGCATACATTGCGTGCTGGGCTTAAGGGCACCAGCCTTTTCATTTAACCAAGCCTTCACTTAGATGTTAGCGGCTCATTGTACTCTGTAAGGGTCAACAGAAATTATCCTCTTCTTCCTGCTCTACACTGGATTGTTTTTCAATGCATGAAGTTGAAGTTATAACTGAGAAAAATTCAAGCTCATTTCATTCTGGACTCAGCTAGTCAGGTTTCTGGGAATGGACAATATTTATTTCTGACTTCTGATGCACTATCACCATGATGTTGATTTAATTAAAGACAGAGGTGAAACATCAGGCAGCCTTCGCACATGACAGCTCCTCTCTCTAACAGACCTTATCTAACATTGTTTTAAAGCGAGGTGTTTCATCTTGTCCTTGTAAAGTTTAATCACCCAGATAAGATGATTCATGAGCCGACTTGAGGGACACTGACATTGAATCTGATCCTTTATCCGAGCTCCGAAAGCGTGCGTTGGCAACTCATTCACTTTTTCTGCTCTGATGTTCAGCCCATCCAAAGCTGACCCTCTGTTCTTCTCTAAAATGAAGCACACATTGTTCAGCTGCTCCACTCTCTGATGTCAGGATGTGGTGAGAAGTATTTTTCTCATCATACCAGATACATGTCTACTAAAATTCTAACGATATCAGTACCTGTTTGAATACCATGACAACAAAAATTCATGTAAAGGTTTGACAAGCTTTATGAAACCCCTAAATACTCAGATATAAGAATAAAAACCAAGGAAAACAAACGGGACTGGAGAGAGAGAGTCTCGTAAACCTGCAGCCAAAAGGTTTTCAGCTGACATCATTGTCATGTCAACGGACTAAAATAAACAAACACAGCAGTTTAAATAAGCATGGAAGAAGAAAAACACATGTTTGGGGAAAAGGTTGGAAAAGTAAGAGGGAGAAACCAAAAAGCTCGTCACCACCTTCTGCCCAGAGTGTGTGTGTGTGTGTGTGTGTGTGTGTGTGTGTGTTTGTGTGTTTGTTTGTTTGCCGACCATCTCTCTTACGTGCTTCCCTATAAATCCCCCTCCTGGTCCTTCACTGCAGACTGCACTCAGGTATGCAGCAGGTAGAGGGAGACCAGGGAGACAGAGAACAGGCTACAGACCAGGCCACACATAACATGCCTGAGAAGCTGAACCTTTTTGAAGCTTCAGAACTTTTGATTACACTCAAACTTAAAAAATCACAGAGATTGAGTAACACCTGCTATCAACATATTTGACAACCCTTCGTCAGGAAGTATCAGCATCCCTACTTTTGTTTCTTCAGCCGAAAATAACACCGGCATCTGATATCCAGCCAAGTGCAGTGTCTCATAAAAAACAGGTTTGAGTGTGAAGCTTGTGTGAAGTACAACTTCTACACTGTGAGAGAGCGGTGAGAGGCCGGCCTGTATGTATCTGTAAGTCCATCACATTCACCTCGTTCATGTTCTTTCAACAAATCCAAAGCAGAGATGGTGAAGAAGAAACATACAGTGAGAGATACTTGAAACCAAGACATGTTGCTGAGTCTGAGAACACTAAAGCAACGCTCTTTGATTAAAGTTTGTGTAGGAAGTAGATCCTTCATCACGCCTGCATGTAGAAGGCTCTTCACTTTTCCACATACAGTGATCAGAAGAGTCGTATTTCTGTTGATGTTTTCAGAGCCGGGAGAAAAAATTAAGTACAATGTAGAGCTCTCCTCTCGATAGTGAATAGATTTTTCTGTCTTTGTATTTCATTGATTTGAGTCCAAAAGCAAAACGAACGTCATTCAAAAACGACGCAAGAGGCTTTTGAGACGAGTGTTTATTAATACTTCAAATTCATTTTTTTTTTTTGTATTTCCGCTCTTTGTTGTCTCGGTTGGTTTTGTGCCGCAGAGTGCTGCGTTAACAAATACTGCTGCAGACCCCTGATGATGAGAGACGCTCAGTCTGTCCTTGACCTGCTCAGGATGAAGCACTGTTAGAAGGAGACTCATCTACTTCTGGACGGATTTCACAAGAGACAGACAGACAGACAGCGGAGAGACAGACAGACAGCGGAGAGACAGACAGACAGACAGCAGAGAGACAGACAGACAGCGGAGAGACAGACACGGTGGCCCCGGTGGCCCGCTGCATCTCGGGAACTGTCACAGGAGATAGAGAGAAAGCCTTCGGAAATCTGCCGACCTGCGACCCCTATCTCTCTTACTGACAGTTAGGATTTGGTTTATGCATTTGCAGACACACACACACGCTCCCTGACACACACACAACAGTACTTTCCACTCTCTTACGCACAACTCCACCTTTATTTGCACTTAGGTACAAGGGTATTTGAATGTTATTTCCTCAGTGCATGATCATTATATGTATTTAAATGGATTTATGGAAATGAACAACACTGTTGAGGCATCATTTATGCATTAGGAGTAAATAAAAAAAGTAAAAAAAAAAAAAAGGTTAATAACAGATTCTGAGGCATCCCTCGCCGGCTGCATCCAGTGAGAGAAAGGAGTGAAAGGAGCCTATTGGCTATACAAACAGCTCAGTGTGCAGTGAAAACAAGATCCATCTGTTTATCTTCCATACAGGTAGTTCTGACCGGCTGCAGCCGCGGTAATGGAACGCGTGCTGTGTGCAGGTACGTGTGTATGTGTGCTTACGCTAGAGGAGTAAACAGTTTCATCATACACATTCATACACCGCTGATGAAATAGCTGGAGCAACTTGGGGTTAAATGCCTTGCCCAAGGAAACATCGGACATGTGGCTGCAGGAGCTGGGGATCGAACCCTCGACCTTTCTGTTAAGAGACGACCGACTCTACCAACTGAGCCACAGACACCCACATGTGGTTTGGTTTAGTCCTGATGAAATTATTAAGAAGTGCTCCAAAGCCTGTATACAGGGCATATAGCATGAATGCTGCAGTCACAAATTTGCAGGTTACCCATGCCAAGTGCTCTCACGCAGTGGTTCCCAAAGTGGGGGTCGGAACCCCAAGGGGGGTTGCCAGCCACCAAGAGGGGGGTCGCCAGCCACCAAGAGGGGGGGGTCGCGAGATGCCTTTCATAAAAAAATAAAATATCATTTAAAAGGGCACAAGTATGTCTTTTTACCATAAATAGATATAAATAAATATACAAAAAGTAGTCCAATGTCATATAAGACAGAATCATTAAGTGAAATGTAAATTAAATTAATGTGTACATTTTTTATTGTTTTTAGGCTGTTGTATTATTTTGTGTTCCTAGTTTTTGGATAGGTTTATTACTGTGTGCGTGGCTGTCGCTACGTTATATACCTAATGAACCACCTTAAAGAACAGTGGGGGGTCCCCAGTTTCTGTCACCCTTATTTTGGGGGTCACGACCTGAAAAGTTTGGGAAACCCTGCTCTAACGCACCTCCATAGCAGTACAAATAATGGCTATTTTTTTTTTTTTTTTAAGATTTATTTATGGGTATTTTCTGCCTTTATTGGAGAGACATGACAGTGGATAGAGTCGGAAATCAGAGAGAGAGAGTGGGGGGAATGACATGCGGGAAAGGAGCCACAGGTTGGATTTGAACCTGGGCCGTCCGCTTGGAGGACTCCAGCCTCCATACATGGGGCGCCCGCACTAACCACTGCACCACCAGCGGCTCACACATGCTGGCTTTTGACCCGTGCGCTGATAACAAGCTGGACGTTCCCCTCACCTCTTTATTTCAGAGAACAGGGACTTCCAGGATTCCCAAACAGAAAGTCACATTTTGACACATTTAACTTTTTTCAGGGAACGGGGTTGTAATTATAATGTGGAAGTCGTTTGAGACAAATTGAGTGAAAGGATGAGTAAAGAACGGATGCAGCAGAGCTTTGTTTCCTTTGTTTTTGTCCTAAATGAAAATGAAGTCATTACAGTAACACCGCCGCGTACTTCCATTCGCTGATTAGATTTTACAACACTAACTGTGCATTATTTCCTATTAGTGGGCCCTTTTATCAGCTTGAGTGGTGTTATTTATGTCGTTTTCACCGCTTGCATAATGAACAGTGTGTGCAGCATGAATCTCTGTGGTGCACGATGAGGGGTTGCTGCATTTTTACATCAACCATGTTGGTGATTTTTTTCACAGTATATGCATGTGTGCTCTATTTCTTTGATATAATAATCACTGCCTGTGTTGATTTCTGCACATGCATGAGCGATAAATCACAGAACGAGCTAATCACTTAATAATGAGCGTAGACACTCCCTATGGTGATGAGTCAAACCCTGAGCTACAGGACTCTGCAGAGACGCAGATACATTGGCAACCAACAAGTCGATGCGTGTTTGATCCATGGAGGTCAGAGTTGACTTCACTCTCTCTCTCTGACTGATACAGCACAGTGCCCTGACAGACAGGCACCTGATGTAACATCCTCTGCTAACACAAACAGTATTGACACTCTGGCTGCCCTTCTCTGTTGAAATACTGCTCCAGCTTGTGTGTGTTTGTATTGAGTGTTGACTCCCTGTATCTGCCCGGTCTTATCATGTCACATCTCGGGATGACTAAGACAGCCCTCTGCTTCTATTCCTGTACCCATAGACACATTAGCATCAGTGCTTTGTGCGCTCATCTGTCTCTCTCTCTCTGTTGCATCGTGAGCCGTGTTTCGGATGAGTAATGACACGTTTTTGTTTTCGCAGAATACTCCTACTGAATAAAAGAGCTCAGGTTTAATATTTTATGTCAACGTATGACAGGTGATATTAAAGTCAAATGTCTTTGGAGAGAAGGAGACCGGAGAGTTGCTGCAGCAGCTGCTCCTTGTGTGCATCAAACTAGATGCCTGAATTCTGACCAATCACAGTCGGCTGCTCTTTTGTTTCCCCTTTTACTGCTGCTTTAAATCCAGAAACATTCCCCAGTTTATAAAAAGAAACATGTCATACTCCACGCTCCCTGCAGTATATGTTACCTACCAGTGCACAGTTTAACTCCAGTAGTGTTCTGCGTCTTTGTGGCACATAAGTTGTTGTTGTTGTTTTCTTTCCTGACACAGATATGTCTTCCCAGCACACGACAGGTACAGACAGTTCATGCATGGCTTGGCCTGCATGCTCAATCTGCTTTGAGACAACAGTTGTATCTGCTACAGTAAACTGCACCTGCTTAGAAAACAGTGTGCTGTCAACTGTGAGCCCTCCAGCGCTGCACTGATCACAGCCTGATCACTATGTGCTTTAAGGTCTTGAGGAGGTCCAAACTATTCTGAAACGTGTTGCTGGATTTAAATTTAATAAATGGGCATCCAGTATGAATGTCCAAAAATGATGACATTTCTTATTTCCAATATTTGAAATGTTGTCGTTGTGCTATTGTTGATCAAATATGTGGTTACAACGATTTACAAATCATCACATTTTGTTTTGATTTACATCTCACAGAAGGTCCCAACTTTTCTGAATTGGATTTGGATTTTCATTCTTGAAAAGACGGGATAAACAACAGTGATGTCATCATATTTCAGATTTGTGTGGATACTGAGTGAGACTCTCGACTTTGATGTCATAACTTTTCCTTTACGATTGAGTCTTCAACTCAAAGAACGCCTCATTAGATGATATGTTGTCTTGTAATTTCCAGTAAATACCAAAGTGGCTTTCGAGTGGGAAAAACATTTCTCTGAAAGTGTCTCCAAGTGCTCATCCGTTCCTAAAGGGTCTTTCCCTGTGTGATAAATCGGCGCCTGAAGGTCCTTGAACTGATTTAAAGGCGCTGCTCGAGTCGGGTCAGGTACTCTGAGAACACCCATCTGCTGCACTCCAGCCTCTCCTCCTCCAGTCCTCCAAACAAAATCATCTCATCAGCTCAGTGCGCGGGGGTTTCACAGATACCCTTCTCCTTTTATACTCTTTGGCTCTCGAAAGGGACGATTACACCCAAGACCAATTTCTCCTCTCGCTGATCATTTAGTTGGAGGGGAAAAGTCAGGCATGCTTACAGATTTTGTCAGTTTTTTATCTATTTTTGCTTTTTAATAACTCTCCCTGGCTTCACTTCATGTTTTCACCTTTAAAAAAAGGGAGACGTGTACTCAAAGAATCACATGCATCAGAGACTTGCACAAGCCTTTGGGGATCTTTAGTGGAAACAAAAAAGAGCTGTTTTTGGCTCTCAGTCAAGAAGGCATCTCACTAACAGGAACAAGAGTAAGAATGCAATGTGAAATAAAAAAAACTCTTCTGTGATAAAAAAAAGTTTAGTTGTGGAGGATTTTCTCATTTTGTAGCCGGCGCTCTACAATCATCTGGTTAAAAGCCGATGAGATCTGTAACTGTGCTGAAATTAGTTTAGGCTGTGGTCCCAGGTGTTTGCAGAAGGGAATTTAGTCGTGAATGTTTTTCCCCCAGAGCTCCATGCATGCTCTCTGTTTTTTTTTTTTTTTTTTTTTGCTTCTCAGACTTCAGTTTGCCAATTTGTGGTGAAAAATGGCTGGAGCAAAGGTTAACCTGCTGAAGGCTTGTTTGTTATTCTGGTGGGAGGGGATTTTTTTATCAAAATTGATCAGAACCTGAATATTGTTTCAAATCACAACTGGTGTTCTTCTTCTGACGTGAATCTGAAGAGTAATATGATGCAACGATGATGCATTTTTTGTTGTTTATCATACTGACTGCTATGGATCTTCTGTCAAACATAAGCTGCTGCCTTTGGTATAAACCTACAAACCGTGTGTGCACTTTACAGTCTGGCCACTTGGGGGCACAAATGAACAACTAACTAATGATGAACCTGATAGAGGTATCACCTCACTGCTGATGTCATTAACTCCAGGGGCAGCATACAAACACAGAATTTCCATTAAATACACAATGCAAACAAACAAAAAGGGTGCAACAACGCACACATATTCCATCTCTATGTCGAGCTTTTTCAATTGAAGATCTCATGTTGTGTCTCTGTGGAAGTTTGCAGCTGAGGACATAGGGAAGTCAGACTGTTGTCCTTGGCGAGCAGCCCTGATAGATTGCCTTATTAGATGTAATTATGCAGATTGCACTGCTGATAATTATAAAAGTGTAAACACATTCAGCAGGTACATTCCGTTTTTCACCATTGCAAATGAGAGCGGAGCTGTGGTTCCGCACCGCTGACTTTTTTTTAGCGCCAGGTGGCTGCACCAAGTTATTGAGATTCTACAAGGTGAGAACAACACAGTTGCCTAATGTGTGCAGCAGCTGCTTTTGTTCTTCAATCCCTTCCTCCGCCCGCTCTATAGGAACACAACGGGCGGATGGAGCGGAGAAAATAAGAAGTATCCTCATCTGTCCTCTTGGTGCCAGATGGCAGATTATATTCATCTTAGTGCTTATGTTCATCTTCTAACAATTAAGTGTCTGCTCCGTTCTTTCTTTTTTTTTTCTATTTTCAGATTCCAGCAGCCAAGCTATATATTAAGCACTCGATTATAATGTATATGTACTCAGTAAATGGATCAAATAAATTGCTCATCATTAGAGTACACTTAATTGGGTCTTCTGTTGCCCCGCGGCTCCTTTCATTGCCTTTATGTGAACATTCAAGTGAAAAAAAATCCCAAGAAGGACACATTATCCTCTGTGTCACGGCGGCTAAGTTGGCTTTCTTTGGGCATGAAATGCCTATGTAGTCCCTGTAAACCATAAAGATCGGCTCAGCAGTGCTTACATTTTTTTTTTTTTTCTGCCTGCAGCTTAGAACACTGCAATTGGAAGAGGGGAGGATGTTGAATGGCCAAGCGTGCACGCAGAAGCAGGGCACACTGCAGCTGAGCTTTTTGTGCTCTCCAGTCCTGAACTCTGAACACTGAGCACACTTTCCCCAGCTGAACCAGATTGTGTGTTTATCAGCAGGGCTTTTATGTCCACATGTCCTCTTGCATTCCTGTAGCCCCGTTGCTGCTCTCTGAGTCTGCGATCAGCATTCCCCTCTCTTTTGAGAAAATGGTCTTTTATTTAGCAGGCGAGGCAGACTTGCCCCGGATTCAGCACCCCCTTCTCAGTGGACAGCGCTCCACCGCCAGCACCGGGCTGTGTGCGTGCTTTGTTTATGTATGTGTGTGTGTCTTCATATGTCTGTGAGAGAGGGCGAGAGAGAAAAAAGAGGGAGAGTTCCCTATGTGAGCTGCAGCATCATCATTCTTCTAAAAAAATCTTTCTAACGATAGACTGCAGAGTCCGGCCGAGAGAACCTATAGAAAAGCTAGTTTTTCCAGGGCGATGGAGAGCCGAGGACCGGGTTGGACCGCCTTGCTCCAGTTTTTTACATCCGCAGGAGTTGTAACATACAACTTCCCAAAATTCAAAGATAGAGAAAAGAGAGAGAGAGAGGGAGTGGGAGAAAAGGAGAAATCTGGAGAGATGATGAAAAAAAAAGTAGAAACAGAAAAAGCATCTGTCCTGTCCTGCTTTCTCCTTTGCTTTTTCTTTTTTTCTGCTCATGAATGTCCACACAGGAGAGAGTGGATTGAAAGAGACTGAGCAGACAGAGTAGGGGAGAGGGTTGTGAAAGGAATCAGGGCTGGGGGGGGGGACATAGCTTCAATTCCTGCTATTCTGCCTAAATAGGCTCTTCCTCTGTAATGCACTCAGGCTCCAGTGATTCGCTATGTGAACGCTGCCCATTTGCATAGCCACTCTCCCTCCTGCTTCCTGGCTGGCTGCTGAGGCTCCCCCCCCTCCCCTCCCTCTGTCCTCCTCCTCCTTCTCCTCCTCTCTCCCCTCTCTTCCTCTTGCGCACATCTTCTGGAACGGCGCTTGCCGATGCTGCCTGTGTGTGTGTTTGTGTGTTCCTGCCCAGGGCTGCTGCTCTCTCAGGTGCTTGCCGTCGCTGTCACTCGGTCTCATTGAGCGCAGACATCTCTTGATGGTGGAGCGGGGTCGCTACTTGGCAACAACTTACAGGTGCAATCACGCCTTCTCCTGCGAAGCTGCCGCAGCTGTCCGGCACATGCAAATAAGACTCGGATTAAAACTATGGTCCCCATTCCTTTGGACAACCTTTGAGACCACTGGAAGAGAAGGAGGGGAAACTCGGAATGTCTGTCTTGGTTTTCTGAAGAAATCTACTTTTGCACAGGTTGCTTATCAGTCTCTTCTCAAGTTTGCGTTCTTCCTTTTTCATGGTAATTGCTTTCTTTTTTTTTTTTCCTGGAATATTTACAGCTTTTGGTTGGGGGAAGATGTTTCTCATTTTGTGAGAAGAAAGAGAGAATAAGGGAACTAAGGGAATTGGATCAAGCTGGGATTTCTCCATCGCTGATCGAGGTTTGCCCTAATTTCTCGAGTGAATGTTTCTGATTGTTTTTGTACGATGATTCATGACACTTCTTCGCATCCCTGGGTGCTGCTACGGATTTCCTAACTCAGTGGAGAACTGCAAGAGGCTTTTTTTTTTTTTTCTTCCTCCCCTCAAACCGACATCTTGCAGTGTCCCCTTCCCGCTTCTTTTTTCCTTCCCCTCCTCTTTCTCTGTGGATCTGTGAGTGTGAGTCTCTCTTTGGGGCATAGTGCGATTTGTCAAGGTGAGAAAGTATGGGGCTGTGAGGCTTACTGAAGTTCCACCCTTGATCTGACGCCTCATCATCTGGGAAGTCACTCAGGGAAGATGTTCGGAGGCTGGAGGACACAGTTTGCTCCCCCGAGGCCCGAGGCGGAGTCCCTAAACCGGAATTCAGCTTCACTCGCCCACCTGGCCTTGTGGATCACGGCCTTGGCTCTGGGCTTTGTGGCAGGGTCGGACCCGGGTGCTGTGGAGAGTCTACATCATATTCACCTCTCCCATGGAAACAAGCGTCACCACATTGTGCCTATTGCTATCCACAGATCGCCTGCATCCCTAAGAGCGGGGCACAGTAAGTATTCCACGTCTTCACCATCAGAGTAACTTCTCAAGCACCTCATTTAAAGATAGAATCATCGCTGCAAACTTTAAGCAAACCTCCGCTCACTCTTTTGGTGTCTACTCCTGCAGATTCAAGCCTTGGTTTATAATATTCATTGCAACAAAGACTTCTCCTTCTCCAAGTTGCGCACACACACAGTCCTGCAAGACAGCTGTGAGTCTAGCTCAGATCCAACCCCGTTTCCTTGTCTCAGCAAAGTGCCCTCTGTGTCTCCATGCCTGAGATTAGCCGTATCCCTATCTCCAGATGCTCCGCTGTGTCCAGATTAGACAGGATTAGAACGCTGTGGCTTGCTCCATGTTGCCCCCCCGGGTGTTTTGGAAGAGACAAAAGATTTTGTTTCCCCTCCAGCTTCCGCAGGGAAGTCGAGGCCGCTCCTGGCCCCTGCCCAGCGTGGAGTGTTAGATGAGGCCCCCCCTTTTATTTTTTTTTTACCCCCGTGTTGCAAAGAAGGTTCAAGACGAGGAAAGGACTTATATAACCCCAAGCCCGAGCATTCATAGTAGACTGCAGTATGCTCTCGCCTCGATCCAGCATGTGTGAATGATTTTTTAGAAATACTGCAGATTGTTTTTTTTCCCCACTTTTTTTTTTTTTTTTTTTTTTTTTTGCAGCACTTGCCTCCCACTTGATTTTCTCTCTTTGTGAATTTCACCTGAAACTTCCGAGTGATGTTGATGTTTTAACAGTGAGTTAGTGTGACACGCTGAAGCCCAAAAATACTCCTTTTCTTTTAGTCATCGTACTGCCCAGGCTGTTTGGAGTGACGTCACCAGCACTGGTGTAACACTGACGTAATGCTAACCCTCTATTCCATTGAGTAGAAACTGCTCAATAATGTACCAAAAAAAAAAAAACTCATCTTTGATATTCTACATTTTAATATTAATGATAAGAAGTGCACTGGTTTTTAAGTTTTGAGTTGTACCATCACTGGCATTTTGAGGCTGTTGTTGTTATCGGACCCTGGAGCGCTCAGAGTCTGGATCACTGGGCCGATTCAGACCTGTACGACCGAGGGAGTCAGATCTCTTCAGCGATGATGAGGGGGAGATGGGAGGTTTGCCGGGCCTACCAATACAACAAGAGAGCCAATTAGGCCCACTCTGTCGTGACCTGTCTGGGGTGGACAACACTCCAGCTTCGCCCTCCTCTGCTCTGCCAGAGGAGGACAGAGGAGGGGGCATATGGTGCTTTCAGGCAGATTCCACGAGTTAATACCACCACAGCTATATCGCTGCTGCTGCTGCTCCTCCATGGTGTTAGTATGAGGAGGGAGCTCGAGGGGGCCTTATAGATAAACTCTTTCCTGTAACATGATTACATTTTTGGTTGATCAGCGCACGGGGAGGGGGGTGGGGGTGCATGAAAAGCGAGATGGGAGACATGCTGTTCAACACAGTACCTGGCTCCAGGACAAAGCCTACTGTTTTTTTAAAACCCCAGTGCTGTTGTCTTATAGCTGTGCAGCAATTGGCTTAACGTTCATGGGGCTTGTTCTTTACATCTTCACTGCAGCAATTACACATGCACAGCTACTTTTTTTTTCTTTTTTTAATTTGTGAGTGCAAGAACTGTAGTCCCTCAGGTTGTTCTCTATTTCTCAACAGTATCTCTTTATATTTATAATGTCTGTGTGTTCGTCAACAGACACTTACTACCTCTCTGCCCCCATCCCTTTCTCTCTCTCTCTCTCTCTCTCTCTCTCTCTCTCTCTCTCTCTCTCTCTCTCTCTCTCTCTCTCTCTCTCTCTCTCTCTCTCTTTCTTGCTCAGCTTTTCGGTGTCACGGCCAATGCTAAAAAATCTAATCCTATTTGCGATACTTATGTAACTGTACCTGCCTTTTCCCCCCACTGTTGTCACAGTGCGTTTAACATTGTCTCGAGTGATTAGACTAAACAAAGCTAATAGAGTGCTGACACTTAGTTCTATATGCAAATTGCCTCCATTTCCACTTCATGAAAATGCACTTTTTCACTTAGTACGCGTCTATATTTAGTAACTCTGCCTGCCCAAATGGTGGGCTATAAATCCATTCTCCATGACAGGATCAGAGAAACGCTGTAAGTGATCTAATAGGAAAACACGCATCACTCTACCTCGCTGGTTTGTAGGTTTATCTTAGAGCTATATATATATATATATATTAGAGAGAGAGAGAGAGAGAGAGCATGCTGTAACAGAAAACCCCCCCTTTTCCTTTGTATCGACTCTGTCATTGATTTATGTGGAAAGAAGAAGAGAATTACCATGGTCAGGATGTATGAAATTGAGTTGGAGTGTGATGCATTGTTTGTTTAGGGCGAGCAGTAATGAGGTTCAGACAGTATCAACTCCGAGAAGCAGACCTTCCATTCATCAACACGTTGACTCCCACAGGGGGGATAGTCTTCTTTCCCAGATATGAACACAAACGGAAAACTTGATATTCTACTCCAACTAGGTTATCGTACATTCCTCTGTGGCTGAGAGGATGTGATCGATTGAGAACGGTGTTTTAATTAGAGGTGTAAGAACACACTCGACACACGATACGATAGGAATCAGGAGACTTTTTTCTCGATACGATTTTAGCACGACTTTCCAATTTTTCAAAGAAATGGATTGAAGTCAGTTTATACATAAATATGATTATTTTCATGCAGTTATCTTATTTAGTTTTTTATTTTGTGGTTGATTAGTTACTAGTTTAAGACAATGCATGTTGGCTTTATAAAAAGGGATCTCTAAAAATAACTTTTTGAATTATTATTTTATTTTTCAAGGATTTTAACAACTACAGAAGGCCAAAGTGGACATGCATCAATTCTTTCTTTTGAATCCATTTCCTGTAATTCTTTATTTAACCTTTATTTGATCAGGTAATTCACTTATGACTTCAAGTTCTCTTTCAGCAGGGTGACCTGGCCGAGAGGGCAGCAGCAGCACAAACCCTAAAAGTGATAACGAGCAGATTTCAATTGTTTCCCAAGATTTTTATCCTGTTGTCTCAGGATGACAGTGCTGTTTTTTTTTTTCTGTGGGAATGACTTGATTTCCGTTGTTTTCTCAAAATCTCAACAATTTAAGTCATTATTACAGGAAAACCACTGTTGTCTTTCCAAGATATTTTGATTATTAAGTCGATATGTTGAAAATTTGAATCGTGAGCACATGAACTGGAGAAAATTAGATAACTCGGTCAATATGTCGAAAAAAATTGCTAGTTTTCTTGTGAAAAGCTAGAAAACTAGCATTGTTATCCTGAGAAAGTTAAATCAAGACTTTGAGAAAACAACAGAAAATGTACACATTATCATGGGAAAAAAGTCAAATAAATGTTTGGATTTATGTCTGCTTAGGGTTTCTGTTTCAAATAATAAGATAAATACATTTATGGCACATTTATAGATAACTCTCGTACCTGAATGGAGGCTCATCATAGCACATCCACATGTTAAGTGAGGGGGGAAGATAACCTCCAGAGTCATGATATGATGATTACATGAATTACACGTACTTAACGTGTCTGAGGAAACCCCCCCTGCCCCACCCCCACCCACCACCTCCACGTTACCACCTGCTCCGTCAACCACTTCACACAAATGGAGTCTGCGTCTCAAAACTTGTCGGTTTGATCGAAGTCGGCAAAGCAATTTAAGTGATTAGAATCAATTTTAAAGCTCGCCACCTTCAGAGCTAATGGTTGAATGGATTAGAGGCAGCGCTCGTCTAGAGCTGGCGCTGCTGCAGAGAACAGCAGAGTGAGGAGGGGGGGGGGGGACGAGAGAAGGGGCAGAGGGGGGAAAAAAAAAAAAGATGGAGAGCAAGGAACATCCAGGATGGAGAGAGTGAAAAGAAAGGCAGGAGAAGAGAGGAGGGAGAGAGTGGATACTGTCTGCCTCTCCTCCCGGTGTGTCGCCGGCTTGTACAATATAATTACTCCCATGTCTCCGAGCTGATGTCATTCTGCGATAGTGTGGTGGATGACAGTATCTGTGCTTCTGTGAGGCGGCGGAGATGATAGCATGCCCTGATAAGGATCTGAGTACATGTTCCTCTGCTCTAGAGGGAGCACAGGTAGTTATTGACCCGCGAATGAGAGAGTCAAGACTGCAGTCATTTCATTCTCCTTCTCCTCTGAAGTGTGAGCGCACAAACACCTTCTTTTTTTATCTTGAGTGTGCTTTAGGTTTTTTAACCTACTTACATCTAAGATACTCTCTCCTTTTGCTTGGTTCTTCATCCTTCTCTTACTTTTTTTTTCTCTTTGCCCTTAATCTCCTGCCTGTCCCCACCCCCAGTCCCCATTGTTGGGTCTTCTGCAGAGCCCATCCAAGCAGACAGAGTGGGCAGTCTTTTTGTGCCTGCAGTGGTCTGTGTGGTTTCGGTGGTGACCATGCTACGGTTGGCATGAAGGGAAATGAGACCTGACTGTGCGTGCGGTGGGCAGCGAGGGGGTCAGCTGAGTAATGTGTCTGGGTTTTTTTTTTTTGGATTAGAGACTTTGTAGACGAGGGCGGAGAGAGAGAGAGAGAGAAAAAGAAGAGGCCCTCTCTTTGACTCAAGGGTCTTTCTGTGCCCCGCACATGCATATAGGTCCTGGATAAGTTTGAGTCAGGGAGCTCTTTACCCATAAGGCACTGGGTGAATCATCATCAACAGCCTCGTCTTCTGTGCCATCTTTTCCCTCTTTTCTTATTCATCCTGTCCATCTGTCTGTTTACACCTCTGGCATTGCTTCATGAAGGTACTTTTTTTTGCTCGCTGTTCACTTCTGTTGACAACCGTAGAGAAACGTCGTCATCTCGCACAGAAACAAGAGAAAGCTATCGTTTTCCATTTGGTTAACTCTACAGAAACAAATGCCATATTCGGAAAAGTAATAATGCCACAGTGACACTGACACTGTATTTGAAACGTGAATACTATTAGATCACATGAAAAAATGAACGTGTCTCATGGAGGGAACTTGTGTAAACAGCAGGATGCATCAAACAGGAGAATGACAGCGTAAGTTATGAACTGCACTGCAAATAATACAATATTTAAAATGGCCAGCAGACATGGCAATGTTTCTACTACATTTGTTATAAAGATAAATAAAATACAGATCTCATGTGAAGGAATGGATCGTAGAGCGAGGGGAGCAAACATGCTTCAACTGGAAAAACAAATCCACTTTTTTTTTAATTAATTCAGTAAACAGTTCAAATGAAGTTTTGTTTGCAGGGCTTGTGCTCCTCGGGATCTGAAGCAGACTTCTCTGTTTACTGCTGAACATTGATAATTCCTTCATGCACCATTGTTGCAGGCAGATGTCAATCATAACGTGATCTGCCACACAAGCGCAGTTTTGTGAAAAGGTGTTTTTGAACCTTTTCTCATAGTTATTGATCGATGACATTGATTGGGCGGCTGTGGCTCAGTTGGTAGAGTCGGTTGACTCTCAACCGAAAGGCCGAGGGTTTGATTCCCAGCTCCTGCAGCTACATGTCTGAGTGTCCTTGGGCAAGACTCTTAACCCCGAAGTGCTCCCACTGCTTCATCTGAGGCGTATAAATGTCTATGAATGGGATTAGTTACTTCTGATGGACTCTTCACACAGCAGCCTCTACCATCAGTGTGTGAATGTGTAGGTGTGACCTGTGGAGTAAAAGTGCTTTGAGTGAGCGCTTTGAGTAATGTAAAATGTAGTAGAAATCCAGTATATCCTCTGAAAATAACTCTGTGAGTCATGACTGTCTACAATGGGTGTAACACCCGAGTCCCACTGTCTGTGATGTTTTCAGAGTTTTCAGAGTCCTATCTTCAGTTTGTTTACATCGCCGGGACAGCGGCTGACTCCTCCCCTCATGTATAAAAGTTGTTTAATTGAGGGACTAGAGAAAAGAAGAATAACATACTGTACTCACTGCTTAACTGTGTTTCTAGATCACGCTCATTTCAGGTAAATTTACATGCAGTGTGAAGATACCAGCGTAATAAAGATCGCTAGCATTAGCATGCTAACACAACAATGCAGCGTGAGTTGTTTTGGTTTCATGCTGGTGCTCAAGGGTGACATCTGCTGGATCAAAAAATTGCATATAAAGCCTTTAAGGATGCTAAACAAGACTTACAAGTTTGACATCATATCTGCATAATGTACTATGTCACACATAAATTCCAGAGGCTTTACAATGTTTGAGCCTCTTTTTGAATTTTTGCACGCTCTCCTGCACGGGAAGCATGGTGGAGGGAGGCAGGACTAGAGCAGGTCAAGGTGTTAAGGATGTTAATGAAAAGAGCTTAAAGAGTCCTCCAAAGCAAATTCTGATTGACTCCATTAAATGCCTCCATTTCTCCCAGAGGACAGACGCAAGGAAGGGGAAAACAATAAACTGAAGAAATAAAGTGGAAGATCGAGAATGCAAATGCCCACTTTTCCTTTTTTTTCTTCTTATCTAATCGGGATGAGTTCAGTCACCCCGGAGAAGCCTCATTCTCTGTCATCGTAATGAGGTAGCAGTTATCTCTGCGCCAGTCAGGGCCTGCAGAAACACACTCGTGCACAGTCACTCATAAAATTCAAACGTGTTCACTTACACACAGAGCAGAAATCATCTTTCATCACTTTGAATCATCGTCTCAGCAAAGATATGCAGATTCACACGAGGGAGTAAAAGTCTCATTTAAAAAATAAAAAATAAAAGTCAGTAAGAACTGGAGATGGGTCATATAGAAAAACTGTGCACTCGGAAGGTGTAAAAATATAATTGTCCAGATGTACAGTGGGTTCCTGCAGTGCGGTGATAACTCCCGTAAGTGATGCTCTAATTGGTTCCTGGAAAAGGTCAGAGGGAGAAAGACAGAAGATGGACGGGGGAAATCTTTCAGCCTCTCCAGCCTGAGAACCACAGGGGAGGTCAGAGGGGATGGGTTTCTGTGGCAGAAGATGAAAATATATGATTGCCATTGATCATCCGATCGATAATAACCCCCCTGCTTAAATTTCACACGGCTGTTTGGGGAAGAAGAAGAAAAAAAAAATGCAATCATTTGGCTCTTCTTTGTGGGTTGTTTTGAGTGACAGTGTTGTAATTATTCTAACATTACGAATCATTACCTGGAAACTTTATGTATGTTCATGTACGCCGGCTTAATGAAAAAAGAATGGCCGCCCTTTGTTACAAAAGAAGGGCCTCGATTTGAACCAACCATGTCATAACAATTCTTTTTTTTTTTTTTTGCTATTTACAATTGCTCACCTGCAGCAGAGTGGCAACAGAAAGAAAGCTGCCCCCCCTAATCCACTCTAATAGGATTGTGTGGGATTTCACCTTCCTCATTGCTCCTGCCATCTCTTAGTGTGCCTCAGGCCTGCTGGCAAGGGCTGATAAAAAAAACACGCCTGCCTAACACCTAAGCGCGAGCTAATATTAGTGCATATATTTTGAAACATAGCGTGGAAATACAATGCAGACCCACGCACATGTCTTTTTTTTCCCTCCCTTAATATTTATTTGTCGGTAGATACACAGCGTCGTGGTGAGATAGAGAAAAGCACAGCTCTCTAACTCGCCCGTTGGTAAGAGAGGGAGGCAGAGCTGTGTACAGAACTCCCTCACATAACACCTCGACCACATCTGCACACATGTTCGCTTTCTCTTCTCCTTTCTCTCCATCTTCACCTGATTTTATAGTATTGCAAAAAAATGTATTTAAGATATGCAGCTAATTAAACAATATCTCAGCACTTGGGGGGGGGGGGGGGGGGGGGGTTACTTACAAAGTGAGGCTACTCGGCAATAAGCAAAGCAGATGTCTAATCCTGCAATTAAGGCCAAGGCGCTCGCTGTCTCCTGGGTACGGCTTACAAAAGGAGTAAACAGTAAAAATGAGGTTGTGTCATGCAGAATGACATGAAAACGAGACAAATGAGCACGAGGGAGAGGCTTAGTTTGTGGTGCGACACATTTCTATCCACATATTAGTTTCCTTTGCATTGGATCTTGTTTTACACGTTTTCTAATTAAGGTAGGAAAGTCAAGGCGGACGGCCTTGGGTTTGAATCCGACCTGTGGATGACATTCCCCGCTCTCTCTCTCTTTCCCCAAATATCTGTCTCTATCCACTACTCTCAATTAAGGCAACAAAAAAAAGCCCCAAAAATAATTCTTCAAAAATAAAGTTAGAGTACAATTTAGACTTTACAATTCGGTGCAGACTGAGTGTGTCTGCAAGTTTACAGAGTGTTGTTTGTGCTCCACTTTCAAACTGCCTACTGCACATGTGCATCGCCTTGGGCTTAAACAGTGATATGCTAAAGAAGAGGGACAGTTGGTTTTTACCTGATAGCTTCCCTGAAACGTACGAGAAGAGTTGTGGATGTGTTGAATCGAAAGCCCCTCCTGCAGCAGAAGCATTTAGTCATTATGCAGGTTTAGTAAAGGCTTGCCATACCATTTGCTTTTATGAACAGTGCTAATGTTGGAGCATCATCAGTGGAGCACAGTGGTGCTGTCTGATCCTAAAGCCGCCTCTCTGCGAGAGCACTATTTGAGCTGATGCAGGTTGGGCTGCATATGGTGATGGGGGAGCCAGAGTCGTCTGTAGTCTCAGATCAGAGCTCTGGCCCAGGACTCGGCTTCTTTTTTTTTTTTTTTCCCTCTGCCTCACTTCCACTGTGTAATTATCCCCCACACTTGTCTTTTTCAGTAATTAGAACTGCAGTCATACTCCACATCTGTTGGCTCCCTAATAGAGGAGACAGCAGCTTCTAGAGACCATTTGGAGGCTGTGATGTTTGCAACATGCCAGCGCAACAGACACACTGAAACTAAATAATGCGCTGAAGTCTGATGGCACGCAATCAGTCAAAGAGGCTTTTTAACCGGGGAATGAAAAAAGCAGGAGAATCGACTGATGCTTGATTTTTATTTAAGTCTAACTTTGATATGTGCGCATGCTGGCGGGCAAATTAAAACACTGGATGCAGAAAAAATCTAATCAACAAATTGCTGGCGGAGAAAATGGCTGACCTGAGCCGAGAGAAAGAGAGCATTGTGTTTGAGGAGCAAATGAGGCAAGCGATGATGAGAGAGTAAATTAGAAGCTGTCGATACTGTGAGACACCTCTATCAGAGCCAAGGCTGTTGGCTCGGGAGGCAGATATGCAGCTGGTCGGGGTAACAAAGGACCCGTTTGGTGTATTGCTCCATTAAGACACTGGGTCTTGTCAGCTCTGCCTGGATGGGCCATTCTGCTCCACAAGGCAGGGGCTCATGTTTCACTCAGGGCTTAGGGGAAGTGAGCGTTGCAGAGGAGGGGGGCAGGAGGGTGTGAGTGACACTGGTTGACTGAGCATTCATGGCATAATGTTACAAAACCCCAGGGGGCAGAACTTTACCTCAACCATGAATTGATGGTCTCCTGCCACGAAGAGGGAGGGCGGTGGTATGGCTACCCTGGAGCCCCGTCATGATGAGGTGAAGGCTTAACTCCTCAGAGCAGTGTGAGGGTAATATGGTGAAGTATACTGCAAGAGAATGAGGCGAGGGGGATATCTAGATTCCCAATTTGACATCTTAGTTTGAGGTTGGGTTAGCTGGAAGTAGTATTCTTTCATTTTAGTAGGCAGTGTTGTGCCTCACCACTGACGAATCTCAGCCCCAAAATTGTCCAAAAATACAAAGGCAGCACATCTCGAATCTCAATCTTAATGATACAATCTCACTCATTGATTTGGCTCCCATCAGTGTGAGATGTGCTGCCTTTGTATTTGCTAAACATATTTAGTCCAGCTAAAAATGGGAGTGAAGTATTTGCACATTGTCACTTTACTTCTGCTGCTTGATTTCATGAAGTATAGATCTTTATGAAATCAACATGAGCCAATGAAGAGGTGCAGATTTTGCAATCAATACTGGCCACGCAGACTAAAGAGTGAGACAGCAACTTCATTATGCATATTGAGTGGACTAGTCCTTTTTACTAAGCAGTGTCGGGGGTATCACATGAGACATCAATGCATTGGTTTACTAAGATCACTTTTTTGTAGTTGTAACACTTTCAGTTTGTGTTCCAATTCAAGTTACTAGCTGTTTAGTTACATTATGAAATAGATAATCTGTTTTTGTTTTTCAATTAATTTTGGGAGCGCTGGATAGCCTAGCGGTTATGATGTGAGCCCCCTCATCGCAGCGGACAAGGGTGCAAGTCCACCCTTGTCCGTCTGCTACATGTCATCCCCCACTCTCCCTGTCTTCAGCTTTTCTATCCAATGAAGGCAAAAATTGCAACAAAAAATAAAATAATTTCTGCTTCCTTTTGTTGCTACACAAAGTGGAAATTCCCTGACGTGTTTTAACAGTTTCTGTTTGAAGGCGTCATGCAGGTGTTGCTTATGCAAAGCTAAAAGCTGCAGTATCTGCTTGGTCAGCTATTAGTTCTTCCCTTCATCTGTCCTTCCTTTATTGATTAAAATGACCACAGGAAGCCATATTTTGTTGCATTAGAATCAACCACTCAGGCAGGTTGACCAAAGGCACTTTTTTTTTCTTGGACGGTGTTGGTAAAGTTTGACGCACTCAGCTAACCAATGAAGTCGAAAAAAGAGTACTCACCAATTAGAGACAGAGAAGGCGGGTCATGCCAACATTCTTCTAAATGGTGCACAGCAGAGGGGATTTATAAGTTGGTTTATGAATGTAGACTGAAAGATAAAGACAGATTCCCTGTGTACACAGCCCTACACCACTGATCATGACTAAACTATCATGGGTATGTTTCGACGGTCTATACTGTACGTCAGATGAATTATTGGGAACTGCATTTAGTCCTGCATAATTGCAATGAAGCAATTCCTTCCTAGCTCTACCTCAGTGACAAATAGCTGACTCGCTCCTTGCAAAAACTGTGAAGTTCAGTTGAGGCCAGTATCAGGCTTCAAGGAATCTGAGTCAGCCAAATTAAGGGAATCTTACGAGTTACTGTCTTTTTTAGTACGCCATTTCCTTTTTGTGTTTCCCCCGATAGAGAGTTCCTGCTGAGCCGGTGTAAAGTGGACTTCCTGGTAATCGTTTGAAGGTTTCTTGCGGGTATTAAAACACATTCTGTGGGCCGTTGTGTGATAAGGACTTTCAGCCACATTTTCCACCTTGGATGGTTCTATCAGTGAGGGTCACAAATTTTGATAGCTTTGAGTTTTATGTTCCAAAATCTGCCACCAGACACGACAGCATCAACCATGAGGAAAGCACAGACGTATCAACCACATATTTATGGAGTCTCTGAAAGAGTAAATGCACACAGAAGGAGTCACAAATATATTGTAGGATTTATACATAAATGACCCTTAAAAAAAGGCTCACAAACAAATTGTCCCTCTTTGTAAATGTAAAACAAATCCACATATTTGTGGTTGTGAACTTGACTGCATTTTGTTGTGAGTTCTTTTGAGACTCTTCTGTTGTGGCTGGACCCACTAATGCATTTTAATGCATTTTTTAAAGCAGGGAATCATCTTTAGCCAATCAAATGTCTCCTTACTTTTCAACCAATCACTAAATCTAGCTCCATAGAAAATGTCAGGGTGGAACAGTAACTCTGCAGAAAGACTAGTATCTCAAATCTGACCAAATATCTGCTTTTTATAATATTGAAAGTGAAGGTCACATAATCTGATGGGTTTCAACATTTTGCTCAACATCACTTCAAAACATTGGCAATAAATCTACATTTGTTATTCCGATCCTCCCGTTTTGGCTAATTCAAACTACTTCGGCTCATATGATTGTTTAAAATCCTTCCTATTTGATTTGCCGCTGCATTGATGGGGGTGTTTGGATGCTGTAAGAAGTATTCTGTTACGCGTGGCACCTCAGTCAACATCGACATGTTTGGGTCCAGTTGTATGTTTGTGTTTTGATGCAGCGACTTCGGATCACTGAAGGTCAGCAAAGCTCAGAAGCTTTCCTTTGAAGATAAAAAAAAAAGTAAAATAGATAATTTATGAAATTTGTTTCACTCCTTCCAGTATGAAAAACACAAACCTACTTTCCATACAACCTTTTCTCTCTGGAGCCAATGTTTATGTCTCCCTCGCTCCCCCTCCCCCTCCTCCCTCTTCATTGTGGTCATTCTGCACTGTACTCGCCTCGAGCGCTCACTTAAGTGCTTCTATGTTTTCTCTCCGTCCCTCCCTCTCTCTCCGTCCTCGTGTTTATTAGGTTTTGTTGCAGCTATGATTTTGGAGCCAGCATCTTATGCCCTCTAATAAGGGTGACCAATCATAGGGGCAAGCGGCAATGCCTCACTGTTAGTCTCCACTTAATTTAATTACATCAAATTAGCAAAGCAGGGTGAGAGAAAGAGGGGGGATAGAGAGAGAGAGAGAGAGAGAGAGAGAGAGAGAGAGAGAGAGAGAGAGAGAGAGAGAGAGAGAGAGAGAGAGAGAGAGGGAGAGAGAGAGGCTTAATCCTTTGCAGCTTATGCAGGCAGGTTGGACAGTGTCAGCTGTCCTAAGCAGAAACGCTGCAGCAGGATTGTCTTCATTAGAAGGAGCTTAAGGCTCTTAGGTCACTGAATATTGTTAAAACAATACTCTGGAAATGGGCTAATTAAAATATTTGCCTAGTCTGGCTTAAAGATTAAGGAGGACTGCTGTGGGACTTTTCTTGCACCTAGCCTCGTTCTTTTTCCTCCATGTTTGCCTTTCCTCGTCAATAACTCAATACAGTCGGCATCATTGAAATGCTTTGAATACATCTCAGCTGAGGTGTCCATAATATCTCTAAATCCCAAGCAGCAGATTTAACGCTGGGGGAAGATTAAGTCTCTGAGCAATGAACTGTAAAAGTTTATATCGACTGCGCTGTATACATGCCAATATGGCCAGACTTATTAAGCCAACACGGAGTTAGCAGGCAGTCTGGGCTCCGGCTTGATTTAGCACCTCTGTCCACTCTGCTTTCTGCTGACTGCAAAGAGAATAGCTCAGCTCCAGCCTTCTCATACAGACCGAGGGGAGGATTTATCACTTAAAAAAAAAAAAAAAAGGAGAGAAACATAGAAGGAAGCGAAGCAGAAGGCAACAGAGTGTGAGGTATACAGTATTTTATGTTATGGACCGCAGCAGTTAAAGACTAGCTGGCTAAATTGCTCGGCTTCCCTCTTCACAGTGGCACTATTAATGTTTTTGGCTCTATCACACGATTGCAATGACGTATGAAATGGATGACATGTTTGCACAATACAGCAATTCTGTGTTTGTTGTTTTCTCAAAACCCTGTTTCCTGAAAAGTTGGGACATTGTGTGAAATGTAAAGAAAAGCAGAATGTGATGGTTTTGCTAAATATAGAAAGCCCAGTTTTAAACTGCAAACAGCACAAAGGAAACATATTAATGTCATTGTAAAGATTTGGGACAGAGAATTGGAAAAAAAATGACCTGATAGAACATCTCAAGGTCTCCAATGTGCTGCATTAGTGCATCAGTGCATCAGTGCATTATGGCATCGGTAACCTGCACATTTGTGAAGGCACCATTAATGCTGAACCATAAACGCTTTGGAGCAACATATGCTGGTAACTGCTGCTGCTGTTGACTGGCAATAGGTTAGCCACATGATTGGGTATATACTTGTTATGGCTGCACAGTTCAAAGGTCAGCATCCTTGATGGTACGGGGGTGCATTGGTGCACATGGCATGTTATTGAAGATAAATCTAACAGCTTATGGAGCAACATATGCAGACAAATAGACAACTTGTTTTTCAGGGAAGGCCTTCCATATTTCAGCAAAACAAGACTAAACCACATTCTGCACATCAGCATCACTCTGTAGTAAAAGAGTCTGGTTGATGAACTGGACCTCCTGCTGTCCAAACTGGTCACCCATTGAAATGAGCTTATGAAACATAATATATGACAAAGGAAACCCTGAAGTGTTGAGCGGCTGAAATGGAGGAAATGCTTTCGTTACAACAGCTCAAGAAAGACAAAAGACAAAAGACCCTAAAGACAAAAAAACAAGTGGCTCTTTAGCTTCGCCTCGAACACTTCAACAGAACATGCTCATCTAATGTCTGAAAGGTAAACTGTACCATGAAGTCTGAGCATGAAATGGAAAAGCCTGCTCACTAACTGTCTGAATGGTAAAACAAAAGGGCTTTTAAGATTTTTACTTCTGAAATTTTCCGTCTCAGTTTCAAAAATGTTTAAAAAGTGTTGTGAAAAAACTAGTTATTGGGGGCAGCTGTAGCTCAGTGTGTAGGGACCTGTGTTGTGTTGAACCGGAGGGTCGTTTGTTCAAGTCCCGGTGAGGAACAAATCTGGAAATTGGTCTGGTAGCTGGAGAGGGGCCAGATCACTTCCTGAGCACTGCCGAGGCGCACTTGAGCAAGGCACTGAACACCCCCGCCAGCTCAGGAGCGCTCGCTGTGGACATCTCTCCGTTAGTGCACGTCCATCCAAAAAATCCAAAATGGACTTTTCCTTTTCCCAGAACAATTACATTTTTCAGTTTCAACATGTTTTCTATTTTCAAATGAACATGGGGTTTCAATACTTTGCACATAGTCACGATCTGTTTGTATCCATTTTAAACAACATCACAACATTATAGGACATGGGGATGTAGCTTCTCAAAGGAAATCTCAGTCTCTCTAATTTAGCCGGACGAATAACAAGGTTGTTTTGCTGTCATCGCAGACGTACATGGTAGGATTGTTCCAGCTCCAACCTGCGTTGAAACCTTTTTTCCTCATGCCTGCTGCTTCTCTTCTAACTGCCTCTCCCCATTATAAGGGAGGCAGTTGTTTGTGCTGAGAGAGGATTAAGACAAGTCAACAATCCATAGCCTTTTTAGTCTCCCAAAGGGCTGCTCACACACCGGTGAAGATAGAGAATGGCTTTTTTCCAGGAGCAGAGCTTTCGAGAGCGAGGTTTAAATTGTTGAAAGTACCTCGCTGTACTGCAATGGAACAATGAGCAGATATAGAAATAGAGATTGCGTCGGGGAGGGGGGTTGGAGGTAAGGGAGGGAGGGTGTGTGGGGGGGAAATCTAGCTATTTCCACCAAACCTCGCTCTCCAGTTCTCGTCGTCCAGCTGAGTTTTCTTTATTTGTAGCCGACCCAGGGGACGGACAACCAGAGGCTGCTGTGCTTTAACTACCAACTCCTAATAACGGCAACAGCAATCACTCTCAACTCTTATTTTTCAGAGCTGTTGTTGTTCACTGCACTTAATTATTCCAACATACAGAGGCTGCCAGTCAAAGGTGACAGGCAATTAATCACCTCACATGTCAAACCATCACAGCCAACTGACAGGAGGGTCGGTTATTTAGTTATTCCCTGCAAGCTTCTGCTTTTTTATTTTCTTATTTTTGAACTTTTGATTGCTTTGATCAGGAAAGAAAACCATTTAAAATAATTGTTGTGACACCTTTCTTCTTGTATTTCCCCCTGTTTAAGATGACTATGACTCATTTTTAATGAATGCGTCGGGGGAAAGGCCGTAAACTCAAAAGAACCACTATCAACAATTTGACTAACGAGATTTTATGGAGAAGCACTAAAACAGCATTCGGCATTTACTTTGTAATGCCACCTACTCCAACACAAAACAATCACCTCACTCTGGGAAGCACTTTCCTAAAAGCACTAAAAAACCCACCATGTTAAACATCAAACTGACTGCAGAGGAAGAGTCAGGGCATAACACTAAAATAGGTGTATGTGCTCCTGAAATCCTCCTGAGCTGGTTGGTCACACACGTCACTCACATCGGGAGGCTATCCCATGTCGACGAGGGGAAGGGGGGATTTAGTATCTTCGATTCTCCTGCTCGATCCGGATTTACAACAAGTTGCAACATTACAATCTGGAGTTTTACTGGCTAGTGATAATGTTATTTCACAAGTGCATCTTCACTGGATGCCAGAATTTGTTGAGTGTTAAGATTCCCAAAAGATGAGGTCACTGTCCTCGGGTTCAGAACCTGAGTCTGGCTTTGGTAGCAAACAGAGCAGCCGGAAGAACTCTCCATTGTCAGGACAGGTCGAGGGGCGTGTCTTTCCTGTAAGTGGGCGTGGTTTCAGCACATTCAACATTCACGACCACAGCATCCCAGAGAAGAGATTACTGCTTCACTTTGCCATGATTTGTAAACTTAATTCTATACACTTAGCCATTTTTTTCATGAGTGAAATTCGGCCTGGTGGTTAAAACACAATGTTCTGTTATGTGTCATAATTTAAATAAATATTTTC
Organism: Labrus bergylta; assembly: GCF_963930695.1. Taxonomy (NCBI): domain Eukaryota; kingdom Metazoa; phylum Chordata; class Actinopteri; order Labriformes; family Labridae; genus Labrus; species Labrus bergylta. The sequence goes on from NC_089204.1 coordinate 27,839,522, forward strand.
CTATCCACAGACCTTGTGGAGTCAGAACTCAAAACTCTAAAATGGGTATTTTCAGGCAGAGTTAAACAAAGCAATATGTAGCTTTACTGGATGCTGATGAAGATTAGCATAATTTACAAGCTTGTGACCAAAATACATCTAACATTTCCCCCTTTGAGCAAAAAACATGTGCCCAGTTGACTTTGAAATAATCATTTTTGACATGTTCATTTAAATAATTTAAATTATTCCTGTCTTCAGTTGACCTGTTTAACCCAAAAAAAGCCTTCAAATTAGCTTTTCTAAAAACTCCAGGCTCCAGTTTCATAAGACATTACAGAACCCATGGCGTCGGGTGTGGAATCAACTTTCGTCACGACCAGAAGTTCACAGTGCGTATGTGGTGTTGCTGGCAGACGTGCAGAATAAATTATCAGTCGATGTGGTTTTCTCATCACCAGTCAAAGCGGCGCTCTCTGACAACTCTGATGTGCAACAGAAAGCAGTACAGAGGGGATGTTCAACAGAAAAGCTCCCTCATGAGAACTCCTGTGTCCTTGTGCAAAAGGTGCAGAACTGCCACGAGCAAATATATCGCACTTTAAATTCAATTCGCTTGGGGGGGGGGGGAGGTAACATATTAGGCTACAGTGTTGCTCTGGTGCTAAGAGATTTAGCGACAAATAAATGAAAAGGTTCAGTGCCATTAAGGGAAGAGCCAAACAAAACGAGCAGCAACAGCGGGGACGGTGTACTAATGGGAAAAGTGCATCCACCAGCCTGCTCCTCATTCATCGTACAGCCACATGTGAATATACTTGGAACAGGGAAAAAAGCCATTTTTTTTCTGCTTCAGGGACTTACATCAAAGTCAAATTGGCCTACATATCTACAAAAAGACTAAGCGGATGAATAGGATCTGTACATGCACAGGTGACTTGGTAAAGGCATGAAAGTAGCACAGAACCCAACTGCAGTGCAGCACACACCTTTGACGTGGACTCAGAAGGTGAGCGAGACGAGCACAAGTCCCTGGTGATCCCCTCCCTCTACGTGGATGGGTAAAGTTCACAGTGTATGTAGTCAGAACACCGAGCATGCACAGAGCCCTGCCATGCACCAACCAACTACAAGCTTGACAGTCTTTTTTTTTTAAATAAGATATTCTCTGGTGTACAGATTCAGCAGCAACAAGCGTTACGTTTACCTGCAATGTTAAAGGCAGGGTTGGTCATTTTTTTTCAGATCCACTTTTTCAGATTCTGGTTGAAATTGTCTTTAGGTCCTGACAGAAATTAATAACTCACGCCTCCCTGTGTCCCTGCTCGCTCTCTACACCTCGTGTTCACCTGCCCATGATCAAATTGCGTCACTGATGGCGGAGATTATACTGTGAGTTTACTTACCGCTGAATGAGACATGAGACGATGTAGTTTCTACACAATGAAAGGGATGAGCTGAGGTGTGCTTCTGGAGCAACGGCACTTGGCATGTAAGTGAGGGGGCGTGGCTTTAGAGGGAGCACAGAGGGGAGTGGTTGGGTGCAGATGAGCACTGAGGGGATGCTACTTTCAAAATCATGCTAGTTTTAGACCAACCCTGCCTTTAAGTCAAGGTACAATAAGGGCTGCAGCTCGATTAGGCCGACCAATTAGACTACTGTCCTTTATCCATCTTAAAAACAGATGGAGAATTTAATTATTGACCATGTATCGCCAACCCCGCCACGGTAGGTGTGGATACATCGACTTTTAGTCAAATGTGAGAAGTTTTCTGTTGAAGAACGGTTAAAAATGTTCCACTGATTTAAATTTTTTCATCAGAACGTCTAAAATATCTTTTTTCCATCACACTTGTATTGTACGTATTGGGGAATGTATTATCACAAGGCCTTTGGTGAAACTCACCCATGAAGGTTCAGAGAGAAAGATGGACAGACGTCACTAGATTGGCTTCACTTTTTAAAAGGACCACGGGGTGTGATGTAGACTTTTAATTGTACACCGAGGGCCGTGGTCAACAGACTGAATGTAATGCACAGCTTTGTGATCGCAGCCGAGACAGAAAATTCAGCTGAAAAAAAAAAAAAAAAAAGGCAACAACTTTGAACTCTTTTGGTCATGACCCCGCAGTCTATTAACCATCTGACCACTTCAGCTACACTGGACCGTTAATGGTCCTAAAAGGTAGAATATAGTTAGAAAGGAAGGTCAGGGGAAAGGAAAATAAAATTGATCCTGTTGATTCACTTGTTTTCCCCCTCCTGGCTCTAAATCTTCAGGAGCATTGATCTGAGATAGCCCCTTTACCAAATACCAAGAGTGTTTGATTGGGTAAACGTGTCCTCATACATTGTGGTAATGATTTCTCAGGAAATAGAAATCATTAAGTTTCGTTTAATTGTGTTTCTCCCAGGAGGATGCACATAGGCCAAATATAGACCCAAACAATGTCATCCTTAATATAGTTTCCTCCTAATAAATGTCTTTAAGAGGAACATCATTCTGCTGTTAGCGCTAATGTTTGTTTATTTCTGTCACAGATAAGTTCAAGTTGACCTATTCTGCTGATCCCCATTTTAAAACTCACATATACAATCCTGTATGCCCATACTAAATGTAGGCTTTCAGATCATGAGGTAAACGTGTGTTGGAGTAATCCCAGGATGAGTCTGCAGAAGGCGCTAAACAAGTTGCAAATCTGGTGAAAGAAAGAATTTTACCAGACGGCTTCAAGCCTCTAAGCTGCTGAAACCTCGTAAATAGGCTCTCTTCTCCCAGCGCTGGAGAGCAGACCCTCCCCTGGCAGCCCTGCAGCGTTCTGCTCCCCGGAGGGCTTCCAGAGAGCCGGCCAATCAGAAGAAAGTGGGCTCGTTGGGAGGGGGTGGGTCCTAAAGACACAGTAGCTGAAACTAACAGTTTTTTGTGCTGCAAATCATGCAATGCTACTCTATAAGTTTCACAGACTGACATCATGAAAGGTGAAAATAAGTTTTATACGGGATCTTTAAAGTGATGCATGAATTTAAAAGATGTTGTCGTCATTTAGGTTTATTTCCAGTGTAAACACAAGCTACACAGTTTGAGTTGAAAAACAATCCAGGAAAAAATGTTTACCTGAGACGCACATAAAGTGTACAAGCATATGAGAGGTTAAACTTCTGAAAAAATCTTTGCTTGAAAAGATTCATGGGAATGATCAAATACTATGCGCCGCATTGGGTGCATCTATTTTTGCACACCCCAAGTCATTACGGGAAATCCTTGGCAGCGGAAAAGAGAGAGAAACACAAGTGCGAGGTGCTGACAGAGAGCAAATCCATAATGTCATCTCTCCTTTTTCATATTTCCATCACAACTATGTAATTATGATTGGATTCCTTCCCCAGTTTCTCGGCAGAGGCGGTAATACGAGGCCCGTTATGCCGGCTGCGCTGGAGGTCGGAGGAAAGACAAGTCTGGTGATGCGGGCGTGACCTCAGCTCGGCAGAATAGAGAGCCCGTTTTTTTGTTTTTTTTGTATTCTCACTACCCTACAAGTTGCTTCACCAGGGCACAGAGCCAGCACTTCTTTTCCTTTACTCACACCTTCCCCCGCCTCTTCATATGACACCGAGCAGTTTATTTAACATTCAGAGCTCAAGGGCCAGTTTGCTATATATGCTCCCCGCTCCCCGCTCCAGCAGAAAAAAACAGATTGAGACATTGTGAAGTCGGTGCCAAGAGGGCTCTATAACACACATGCCGTGTTTGCTATCCTGCAGCCGGCTATCCCACACACCTCTTTGGCCGAAAAGCAAGGAGAGAGAGCTCCTGGGATGGTGCTACATTTTTAATGAAAGCAGAGTGTTTGATCTGCCAATGTTTATCTTCTTTGATGTTAAGTGACACAGCAGTAGAGCAAGCCAGCTCGCTATGTAGTCCAACATGAGGACAGATTAATTCATTATCCTTCAGCTGAGGGGGCTTCTGGTTGAGGAGTTCATGCTGGAGGTCTGATCATCTGCAGTAGCCTTGAGGAAGCCCGAAAAACCGAGTGCTTGAAATGCAGTACCTCCCGCCTGCACTATGACCTCTCTGGGGAAATGCATTTGAATGTAAGAGATGCAAATGCACGAGGGGATACGCGGTGCAGCGAGAACATCTTAATTACATTCTGTTTGCTTGTATTGTTCAGCGTGCCACCTCTGAGCACTTTCTCAAAAGAAAAAAAAAACTCCCCTCATTACCTCCAAACATCTTGTCCATTCATTTGTGTTTTATTAGACTGCAGGGGGGGGAGAGGGAATAAACTGAAACTCTTGTCAAACTAAAGAGACAACAAAACAGGCGAGTATTTCCAGGACAACAACGGTATCTAATGACTACAACAGATCCATATCACGGGGCCCCGGTGTCCCAGGAGGGGCCACGTAAATAACAAATATGGAGCCCGTGCATAATTACTCCCATAACTGGAGTTTCACCAGGACACGTGTCGGCTGATTTCATGCCACTGCACCCGCTCGTGTTGGTGTGTGCATTAACCGTGTTTCTCTGTGAATCTTAATCCTAACGGTCCCTCAAGGAGTTTTTTTTTCTCTCTAGTCTTACATGCCTGTATGGATTTTTTAGACGTGCTTAATCACATATCAGCAGGCTTGTTATTAGAGGTGCGAGGAGGCAGCCGGCTGGTGACCTGAATCGGATGATTTTTTTCCGAGTTTGGCTGAGATCTGTGACTGACCGGTCGTCTCAAATAGATTCTGTTTCTGTGACGATCTCAGATGACTGTGGTGTCTTAATCGTTTCACAGAGATGGCCTTCTTTGATGGAAGGATATTTATTGAATAACTGAAACAAATAATTACAAAATGAGCCCTGAGGTCTGCAGAGTCCAGAGCGGAACAATACACAACAACATGATCTTAACTACATTTGCATATTATCATGATTGCCCCTCCCTCTTGTTGGATCTTATGAACGCCCTTCTCGGGACCACATCTCCATCTCCGGTTTTTAACACGAGCATGATACCTATCACTCACATTGATTATCCAATGATTAGGTTTCCCCCCCCGCCTCTGATAACCTGATACATCACTCCCCTATTTGAATACCCCATTGACGTAATAGTTACACAACAGCAGGATGAATCCATCACACATTTGACAACTTAATGACTTTGTTATTGCCAAAAAATAAAAACCCTCTTTCCAAGGAAAACATCTGGACTTTTCAGGCCGGGTCCTGCAGATGTTCTCTTGCAGGTCACCGGGCCTTGAGAGAACTCAGTGTCCTCAGTGAACTCAACACTGCAGCAGATCTCATGTGGTCCTCCATACACTTTGTACAATGCACACTGCGTTTGTAATATCTAATTGTTTGGTTGCACTAATACATCTTCAAAAGTTTGAAATCCTGTGAGACGTATCACTTTGAAGGAAATTGCATATTGTCATTAAACTGATATTAAAAAGAACATATGCCTCATGTATGGAGGCTATGGTCCACAAAGCCAGCAGCTCGTTTTCCTACTCTATCGACTGTCCTATCTCATAATCTTTTAGCCGTTTTGCCTTCATCCTGCAGTATGTCCATGCTCTTTTTTTTTTAGGCAATACAGATGTGGACTTCGTGTCATGAATTGCCCACAGCTATCGGCTCTTTCTCAGGGTTCCAATTTTTCCAAAGCATATTGAGCTAATGATATTGAAATGCAAAAAAAATGCCCATAAAGTTGTTCTGCTTTGTGCAGCTGGCTCAGGCTCCTTGCCAGCTCTCTCTGTCCCATTACTGGAAGGAAGCTTTCTTATAAATGGGGAAATTTATACCACATCTGTAAAGACCAGACAGCACAACCACCCCCCCCCCCACCCAATTCAGCTCATCATCTACATGTGGACAGAAGGAGTTTGGCAGGATGACAGCACAAAACTCTGCTCTGCGTCACAGGACAGGAAGTGACGGCTCAACTTCACAATCAGACACAAAACAAGAGCAAGCTGCACTCAGCAGAAAAAAACTTTATGTGCATTTTTGTGCTTGAATATCATCAGCTCAATAAACATACTGATGCACAATATTTATTGAGCAATCAGCCGTTGCAGTCCATTCTTTGTGAATTAGACCCTCAGTGTTTCATTATGAACATAAAACTGAATTTCTATTAAAGGAAAGTTGCAAAAAAGTTTGTTTTTAGTGGTCAATTATAGTTCTTCAATGATAGAAAATCGGTATCGGCAGGTAGGACCTTGAAAAAAAGGGAAATTGGAAGAAACTGCAGACTGTGCGTCTCGACTTCAAATCTTGTTGTGAAGCTTTTATATAATCTGCACATCACAGAGTTTAGTTGAGTTCAGTTGACCTTTGTTGCTCTGACATGGCGGCCCTGCATGCTGTTTATTCATTTAGCTTAAGGGTGGCACAAGTCAGATCTGGACAGCGGTCCAATGAAATGAGCCGTCTTTAGATTTTAGTGTGTTTTTTTTTTTTGTGGAGGTCACCGACAGTAAATAAGCTGTCAGAGGGAGAAAGTGGGTGTCAAATCTTATGAATAGACAGAGAGGGGGGGGGGGGGGGGGGGACTGGACGCTGAAGGGCCCAGCGAGTTCCAACACTGACATGGTTTTAAAAGAGCTTAATTATAATAAGCCGGAGTAACAGAGCAAGTGTTTGGTGGCTCGGGGGCGGAGAACATGGGCGACAGTGACAACAGTCCGAGCGAGAGCTACATGAATTGAAGATCACTCTGTGAAGGGGGCCGGCATCAGATATGCATTAATGGAACAACGGAGGCTTTTCTCAGCTGTAGCCGCCAGACTTCATGAAAAAGAAATGACGCCCGCCTCGCAAAAATATATTACACCTAATGTCTTTCCCCTTTTGTGGAAGCCATCAAGCTTCATAACGCTTTATCCATTAAGTCGAAACACGAGCGCTAACAGTGTTATTTCATTTAACAAATGCGAGTTATGCTTTATGAAAACAATAAATCCCACCACAGATCTGTGTGTTCCAACATCATTTGTTAATCACATTATTGTTAATTAATGACGCAATCCTTTTTAAGCTAATGGTTGACTGTGTGTGTGTATTGGGCTCGGGCGACGGGAAGGGGAATTGGAAAAAAGGGAGTGTGTGAGAGAGTAAGAGTGACGCACTTTAATCACTCCGCTGAGAAGAGGAGCCAGAGGGGGGGAAGAAAAGGGAGCAGAAATAAATAAATAAATGCAAAATATATATCGATGGTTTTATATCCTCGTGAACTGGTTTACAAGAAAATATTGGAATTACAGTCAAAATGATTTATCATGTATTGTTCTGGCTGAGGCTGTTTAACTCCCTGCTCCTATGAATATTAACACACTCCGTCTCTCTCTCTCGCTCTCTCTCTCCATCTATCTGTGTTTCTCCGTCTCACACACACACACGTAAACGTATAACACACTAGCAGAGCTCCCTGTCTAATTTTTCATGAAGATCGCTGTTTTTATGCTAATCTGACAGCTGCATTCATTTTCAGACTTTCTCTCAGGCATTTATTTCCCAATCACATACTCACTCATGCACAATAACACACACACACACACACACACACACACACACACACACATACACTTCTCCTCCTGCTTCTTCTTCTTCTTCTTCTTCTTCTTCTTCTACTTTTCTTACATCTTGGCAGAAATGAATTGAAACGCCGTCCTAATGAAGGCTTTTCTAATTGGGAAGAAATAGGCGCTTATTTGATTGAGACAACTCTGACAGCTTGGAAGAAAAAAAACCTGAGATTGTGGCTTCATGAATAAATTGTCCCACTTTTTAATAGACCACTTCCTTTATAAGTCAGAAGGAGCCTTGTTTCAAAGCATCAATTTGACCCCGGTCACTCGCTATAATGCTGCAAGGCTCTTCTTCGCTGAATAGCCGGGGTAATTAGCCGCACTCTTTTCTCCATCAGGTCATGTTCAAACCTTTCATAGGCATTCCTAAAGTCGACGAGGTAATGCAGCGAGACAGGAAAGCCTCAGTTTGGAGGTCATGAGAAAGGCAGAATTGGACCAGTCAGTCAATAACTCCGTCAACTGAGTCGTGCCTTTGAGGGCTGCTAATGAAGCTCAGAGCGCAGGGAGGGAGGTGCTCGTTTTGGCATGCTGGGGGAAGCAGCGAGACAACTGTTAACATTCGCTTGCATCTCTCGTCTCTCTGGAGGTGAGGCAGGAGTGGCAGTTAAACTGAGTTAACTGTGCTGCATTATGAGGGAAAGCAGCACCAGTACCTGCCTCCCTCATTTCTGTGGAATCCATCCCCCCCCCAGCTACTCATTGAGTGTACTCAAGCCCTCAGATGGGGCTGAGAGCTATTCAAGAGCAATGTGTACCTCAGTGCTTTGAGAAGACATTACTCAGCACAATAAAACACTGCACGCTGACGTCGCTCTGCAAAACGTGGCATCAATGTCGAGGAAGTGCTGAAAGACGACTGAATGCACATCGTGGTACATTCATAAAATGATATAATCTTTATTTCAGGGGGCAAATCAGTGTCCTTATTGTTCTATAGGCTCGGTAGAAGATGCTTTTTTATTAGCCTGCATATATAAGAGCTGCTAACAGTGTTTGAGTCTGAAGTGTCTGATAAGAAACTTAAGGGTGGGTGCAAAATACAGCAGCTTGGAATTAATTTCTGCCATATTTTGAATCTCCTGCAAGGTGCATGAAATTCTCTGCAGGCATGAGTTTCTTGGCACAACAGCGGCTTTGTTGTGTTAATAATGTGTGTTGTGTTTACAGTCAGCGGTTGATGCCTGGTTCACATTCATACAATGAATACCCTGTTAATGTCTTCTCCTTTTTGTTTTGTCTCTCCAGCGGGAACAACGTACATATTTGGGCGAGATGGCGGACTGATCACGTACACGTGGCCGCCAAACGACCGTCCCAGCACGAGGGCAGACCGGCTAGCCATCGGCTTCAGCACGCACCTGAAGGACGCTGTCCTGGTGAGGGTGGATAGCTCCTCTGGTCTCGGAGACTTCTTGAAGCTTCACATTGTAAGTCACAAACTTTTTTAAACATTACATCAGTGTTGCTGTCCCCGAGGGGAAATCTGGTTTGCAGCGAGGTGGAAACAAGAACGATAAAGAAACACAAGAACATCAGTAGAAACAACATTAAACATGAACATCATTAAAGGAAACTGAGAATGTATAAAAACGTCCAGAAAGGCGTTTTCACACCTGAACTGTTTGGTCAATATGAAACAAACTCTGGTGCACTTTGTCAAATAATTGCTTTGGTTTGGGGTGAATGCTCAAAGGAACTCTGGTGCGGACCAAAGAACCGTACAAGGGGTCTTGGTTTGCTTCCAGTTGCACCAGAGTTCGGTTCGCTGTAGGTGAGATTACATGGAGACTTGTGTAAATCAGTGTGATGAAAGATACAACAGAAAACTCAAAGTACTTGGTCTTTATCGATTCTCTGATTTGTTGAAATTTTCAAAATCCAAAACAAAAAACAGCCAACCGGAATTGACATCTTCAGACACTTCAAATCCATTATTACCCCTTTACCTTTTCTGAAGAATATTTCCTTTTTAATATAGATGGAAATGGAAATAATAGGATGCAAAATGTATTTCAGACCAAACAAAAGGAAGTGAATCAAAATGCAATGCATTGTGGGTTGAATTTTGCCTTCTGTAAACAATGATTTGTTGGTCTTTTTTTTTTTTAGAGAAAATGGACACTGGTTAAGATAAAAAAAAAGAGTTTCACAACGTCACCCATCAGCAAAGTGGAAGTGCAAGCCAAGACACAAGACATTTATAATAAGAAAAATCAGCGTTAATCCACCAGTTATTGATTTCTGGTGTCTTCCTAACTTAAATATGAGCATTCTGTTGTTTCAAAATGAACATGAGCTTGTTTCTGTTGTAATATTCACAGTCTGAAAAATGCTGCATCTTTAAGTTCTCTTCACCTGTTGTGATTTTCTGCAGATAAAAGACCAAATGGTGAAGGTTTTATTGATTTTTGGGAGATGTTCTGTTTACAATCAAACAAAGAAATGCTCAGTTTATTCAAAAACAAATCTTTAAATAGTTGAACCAAAGCAAAAAAAAAAACATATTTTTAGCAGCAGTGATCTCTTTTTCTGCCGCTGAATGTAGGACTCAATTTTCCAATCAGCTCCTTGCTATGCTTGAGGGGTTTAACTAAACGTCCTGCTTAAGATTGAACAGTTTATTTTCCATTCTCTCTTGCTTTTTTTTCTTAACTTTTCTGAACACACCACCTCCTCCAACCCGAAAAAAGATGATGTCACCGTTCAGTTGCATTCAAATGAGAACCTGGTGATTGTAATGGTTGTCGGAATCTCATGACACAACACCGACAGAATCGTGTTGAAGACGAGTTTTTCACCTTTAGATTTGAGTAAATATAAAGCGCTAATGTAGCATATGGAAACAGAATCCCATGATGGTTGGCTTTCTGATTTCTAAGCTCGAATTTCATGACCAACGACCAAATAGTCCAGGTGAAGATGATTCAAGCACCACAAAAGAAAGAGGAAGTCATGTTTAATGTGCAATTACATCATGCATGACCCACACATGACATTATTATTGTGTGTGGGAACAAGGAGTCCATACTTGCTCACCTCATCGTATGTAAGTGGTGTGGTCGCTGTGTTTGTGTGTGTGTGTGTGTGTGTGTGTGTGTGTGTGTGTGTGTGTGTGTGTGTGTGTGTGTGTGTGTGTGTGTGTGTGTGTGTGTGTGTGTGTGTGTGCAGCAGCAGCCAAGCCGAGGGAAATGGTGCACTAATAAGGGTTAGCGTTCATATAGTGCACCTCTGACCTGGACATAATTCTGCTGGCTACCACATGACCTCCCTCTCGCTAGCACCCTCTTACTGACAACACTCATTAGCGGGTGAAAGGGGACGGGCAGCGGGGGGGGGGGGGGGGGTGGCGGCGGCAGGGTGGCTGCAGCCCCTCCTGCTGGGGAGAGTGGAACAAGGGAGAAACATGCAGTATGTCTGTTTGTGTACATAACATGTCCTGACATGTTTAAGAGTTTCCCAATGGTTATGCACCTTTCTGGGAACTACCATCAAACGGCCACCGTTTATTGAAATACTGTGCATGTTTGAGATTAGAGAGATAAGATGTTTCTGCTCGTTACACTTATAACCACAGAATTCACCGGGTCTTGAACCAGCGAGTCTCCGGTTCCCAACCCAGGTGCCTGCAGACATGCTACTACCGCCCCCGACCGCCGCACACCTCAGAACATTTACTAAAGGCTCACACTAGCCTGAGCCACCCGGGAAAACAGCATGACATCACTGATGTTGGCCATGGGCATACAGGAACGTTGCACACACACACACACACACACACTCGTACAGGAAACAGTCCACCCAACATACTGACACACAAATTGATCTTGAAGTTTGCCTCAACCCAAGCTGCCCACACACAGAGTCTCACATACAGTGAGCATGCATGACATGAGCAGGCCTGTCCCGAGGACACCGAGCGGCCATGATGTCGTTCTTATGAGACACCTTTGGATGCACTGCTCCCCCCCCCCACCACCACCACCACCACCACCATTTTCCCCCTATAAACCTCAGGGCTAAGTGGTATTTAGCCCCTCGTTTTAATTCAGGAGTAACATGTTAATTTAAAAGAACACAACCTTTTTTTATGCACACTGTGTATACGTATCTCTAAATGCCACCCGGGAGACTCACACAAGATGTTTAGAAGAACATAAATCAAAAACGTCAGAATAGAGGGACAGGTGCGGCGCTCTCTCAGATGCGTCTGGGCTGCCGTCCATAAGCGTGAAAACACCTGAACGGTGATGAAACAGACAGATTTTCTTTAAGCGTGATTTCTATGAAAAAAATGTCTCCTCCTGAAAGGTTTCCTCTTTTAATGAAAAGGGGCTTTGCTTTGTGGCTCATCCCACTGCAGGTCTGATTTCATATACATAGACATTTCCTCCTGGTGTGCTTACATAGGCACCTGTACTTGTACTTAAGAATTCACACACCTATACACACCAATAGGGTGCAGATAGTGTCCAACCAGGGTGATGCAGGTCTCATTTGTTGCAAAATCTCTCTGTCCATTCTACAAATATGGATAAAACGTATTGTTCATAAAACAGATGCTTGATAAAAATTCAAATTCACCTTCGGCACAGTGTGTGCTCATGAGGACAATAACTCATCAGACCTGTAAAAATATGTGTGTATGACTTTGGTAGCCAGCCTCAAGTGGACACTCTAAGAACTGCAGGATATTCCAATTCCGCACAGGCTTCATTTTCAACCCCTTCATTTCACCGCCGCTTGTTTAAAAGCAGTAAGGGGTAATGTAAAGTTGGCGGGGTGTTAATATGAAGTGAAACTCTGACACTGTGATTCACAATGAAGGAGTTTCTCTTTGACAACAACCCGCTCACTTTTTTCCTCCCTTATTACACAGATAGGCAATATATAATTTCAAACCAATTTTTTGGATTCGGAAATTATTTTATTGATTTAAAAACTAAACAAATAGTTCATTTGAATCTAATTAGAGCTGCGTCCATAGCAACCGTTTTCTCAGTGCACCTTTATAAAATGAGCTAAAGTAGCTTTCATTGCCCATGATAAACAGGAACATTTCCACCATTGGTGAAGTGAGACAAGATGAACAGACATGTATATATCAGCACAGCACTTGAGCTTTCTGCCTCGTCATGTTGGGATCTGTTGATGGTTTCTTGTCCATTCAGCCGTCTTTAAATCACCACCCTAACCCAGAGCATGTTCCTTTGTGTGCTTATTTTATGTGCCATCTCCAGTTTTGTAGATTTCTTTGGCATAGCGTAGCACTTTTACATTTTATAATCTGTTTCCTGCAAGTCTTCATCTCCTTGTCTTATTCCCAAAGTAAACAGACAAACGTCAAAATAAGCGACGTCGTTCTGTGCATTGATATGATTACAGTTAGTCCTCTTGAGCCTGTGATTAGAGCCGTCTCCCTGGCAACCATGCATCAACTTTCCTTGGTAGCAGTTTGTTCTGCTTTACAAAGGTATATGCTATCGAGGGGATGTGTAATTGGCCAATCAGAATGAAGCACTCCACACAGCGGCGTGATAAGTGTATGTTAAATAACAAACTGCGAACCAGAGGTAAAGGTCTGCTGTTCAGCCGATGCATGATGTAAACACACAGGTCACATCATGGAGGGAGCATTCTCCATGAAGACGGTCTGAATGGGGGGGGGGGGACCTGGTTTAAGGGTTCGCCACAGAGCAGAGATGAACATGAGGAGAGGTGAGAGAGCGCGAGGCAGGGAGATCGTGCAGCTCACAGCAGATGCAATGCGTATAGCCTTGTTGATTAACTGTGTAGCATTCCATTGACATTTTACAGGGAGAAAACGTTGATAAGGCATGTTCTTACAGCAGGGGCAGTGGGTTGTGAGAATCCCCTCTCCTCTCGCATCAGCAGTCACTCTGAATGCCTCCTCGTGTTTATTTATTTATTTATTTATGCACATTAATCTCGGGGCTTTGTGAAACGTTGCATTTCATTAGAAAATGAGAGCAGCATGAGAGAGAGAGAAAAAAGAGTTTTAGAGAGACACAGAGGAGGCAGAAAGGTTGTGCTCTTCCATTTTTTTTGTTCATGTAGATTTTTCCCGAAGGAGCATCAGGGTTGGAATATGAACAATCAACTCTGCATGAAAGAGTATGACATGCTTTTCATCCATGCTGTGCAACAAAAAGTTTTGCAAAATTGCAAGTTCTAAATGAAGCACCATTTGAAATATTCTATCAAATAAGGTTTTTTTAAAGAACATAAAGGGATGAACTAAAGTGCCATTATGAAAAAGACTTGCTTTTATCCCGACAAAGTCTTGATTGACTGATGTGTTTAATTGTCACGAGGGATATTTTGTAAAGCTTTGCGCGGCAAGTCAAATTGAAAGAAGAGCAGAAAATGAAATCACAATATATTATGAAATTGCGATGCTCATGATACCAAACCCTCTAGATTTGTGCTTCACGCTCCCTGTCTTTCTCCTCATTAATTACACGGGGGAAAGGAACGTGTTTTACAGCACCCCATTAAAACACAATGAGCTGTGCAAAATTACCACTTTGATGCCTTTTCTCACGCAGGAAAAAGCAGCACTCTAGCTAGTCACCTGCAAGAACCCTATCTGGTTGAACTGCACCCTTAGAGGCTTTGCTCTTTAAAATGAAATAGTATTACTATATAATGACTCTTACAGGACCAATTTGCTGTTACGTCGTACTGAAGGGAGTTTGTTTCACTTCCATTGGTGGAAAAAAAAAGACTGAAGATGTGTGGGACAATGTTGATTGGCAGTACTGAATATGTATACATGGATTCTAGAGTAGCTTCAGAGAAACAGCTCATACTATGAAAACAACATATAGTAAGCCTGATTCCCAATGGTGTCCCCCCGTTCCCTTTCATTTACCTCTGCTCGGAGCAAGAAATGTCTTTGGAGGAGTGTATCTTCAGCTGTATGAGATGGGATTAGACCAGATTTCAGTATTTACCCCCCCATCCCTCTCCATCTTCAACATCCCTCACCACCCCCTCTAATCTCCTGCTCCCATTTCATGATGACAGGAAACCCAGCGGGGCTTGAAGGACGCCATCTCAGCTCACACTCTCAAGAGTAATATGTGGGAACTATGATTTAAATGCACCTCAGAGGAATTGCGATCCTTTCCCCCCCCCACCCCTCCTTTTTTTCTATCGCAGATAAAGACAATGACTGGGGAAGTCAGCGAACCATCAAATGTATGACAATCACTTTCCTCAGGCTCATTACGGCGGCGCACATGGAAGGAGAAGGACCGGGATTCATAATAATAACGCGACTCCCCGTTTCTCCAATTATGATGATTCCCCACAATCCCCTTTTTTTCCCACTTCTTCCAAAGGTGAAGCATATTCATGAGGCTCCTCCAACAAGTATTCCATGTGGATGTGAGACTCGTCTGTACATGATAGTATGCCCTGGCAAAGTATTCGCATATATGAAATTAATTGCACAGTCTCTGAAAGTCAAATCCAGGGTAAAAATCCACAGTGACATTATGCAAATGATGAATGTAATGATCCCTGTGCCTTGCAGCAGGGTGATTCATATAGTAGAGGAAGTGGATCATAGTTTGGAGGATGTGAGTGCAGCACCTGCAGAGTAAACCATGGTAATATGATTGACTGTGTAAGTTCTGTATAATAACACAAATATTGCGTTAAAGGTAGATTCTGCTTTGATATTATTGAGGTTGTTTATTTATCTCGCACAAAGGAAGTATCATTTATTTTCCTGCACAAACAAGGCCGTCTGTTATTGGAAATCTATCCGTACTTTTTTTTTTAAGGAAGCCATTTACTCGGTGAAATGAAGGCTTTTGCAGTTGTTTTCCTCCTGTTTTTGTTGTCAATGAGCAGCGGTGACAGTGACTATCAGAGGCTCTTCACAGTCTCAGGCAAGGCCCCCCGAGGGGCCCCACTGAGCTTGTTTTGTGCTGGTACTCAATCTCTGTATGGGGGTTGGGGACTATTCCAAGCACTTTCTTCTATCCCCTCTTCTAATTGCATGCATCCCTTTATAAAAAAAAAAAAACAAGCAATGAAAGCACTCTGACTATGACAGAGACACTATGAAGTTAATATATTCCATAGAAGAGAGGATATGCTGGAGAAATAATGACTTCTCTGGCGGTGCATTGCTCCCCTCAGTCCTCCTTTATAGCTGAACCAGAAGGGAGGTTCTTCTTCTGACTGAAGACACCTTGAACTGCAGTTTCATCCCCTGCTCTCTACCCTGTTCATCATGTTAAACGGCTTTACAGAAGAGACCAGCAGACCCACTTGTCTGAGTAGTCAACTAAAAGAAAATGTCATCTTTCATGTGTTTTTGCAGCTCACCTTCCTGCTGGAGTTGTGACTATGCGGGATCGCGTGCTTCATTAAGAAGGAGTTGTGCATTTTGGTTTGATGCTGCAGGTGACATTGTTACCTCAGAGAGGTGCCGCGGGTCTCTGGAGATGAACCGTTGTCACGCTATCCCCCGTGCTCCCATTAAAACACCTGCTCAGGGAAAGGATCTTATTCTCATCCGCTCCTCCTGTTGAGGTCTCAGACCTAGTAATTGCATCTGGTGCTTGCTCCGCACACAGACATAAAGCAGACCTGCATGCAATGCCCTCAGGAGTCTCTGGTTTACAGCTTTGCCGTGTTGCTTTGAGGCACATCAGTCAGTTATTAGCAGACCTCCAGAGCAGCTGACAGATACCAATCCACCAACACATATTATTGCTATAAATGAAAAAAATAAATGCATCTGAAACTTACAGCTGTTTACCTGAATGTGGGCGCAGACTAGTTGAGCAGAACATTTCTGATATGTTATATTTGTCGGGTGTTTGCGTTTGTGTTTGAACAGTTGTTACTTCACACTTTTTCTCAACTTTACTTTATCTGCTGTTGCTATGGTAACAAACCCAGTATCAGGCTGCTATGGTGTGTCTTGTACCAAGGTGATGTAATGCATTTTGAGCAGATTCGAAAAAAAGAGAAAAAGAGATTCGCTATATCCAAGTTGGAATCAGTTTTTAAAAAATCACATCTTTATCGAATCTGCCCAAAACCTTGTCGTTGGTATGAAGTCTGTCATTGAAGAGCACTATGAGGAAATACAGTCCAGACCAAGCAAACACCATGTTTACCACCTCCTGCGCAGTGATACAAACATCACAACTAAACCAGATGACACAGACTTTAAAAGTTATCTTTACACACACACACACACACACACACACACACACACATACACACACAAACGGACACACAAACGGACACACACACACACACACACACACACACACACACACACACTGGTCCTTTGCAGCTCCAGTAAAAATATGCAGAGCCCTCCAAAAGTCATTGCTGCAGCATTTCGGTTATTAAAGAAACAGTGTCCAAACACAGACTTGTTCCCCGTGACATTATTCATCATTGAGCTGTCACGCTCGAATGAACAGTGGATAGAAGTAAACACATCCATCCCACTCGTGATTTGACTTTTCATGCTTTGTGCTGACACAAGTCACTCTTACTTCTGCTGAAACACAAGGCTCTCTGGGACGTTAACTCAAGACAGACAGCCGGAGCAACCGACCCACTCCACTTTTGCCAAAGATGAAAAAGCAACAGAGTGTGTAATCTGAGGATCATCAGTAGGATGCCGGAGAGGGGAAGATGCCAAAGCTGTTGGTTGTTTTTAACCTTTGTTGCAGCACTTTTCTTGTTTAGCTCGTCGGCCATTTCTGACCCTTTGCTGCTCTAAAACAAGCTTTGAATAATGTTATAACTAGTAGACAATGATCTGCCTCCGAGCACAGATATATCGCACTTGGGCCAAGATAGCTGAGCAAATTGGAGCTGGTTACTGACACCTCGCTCCTTCAAGACACACATTTTACTTACCGATAATAAAGTCAAAGATCCTTCAGGTTGTGTTGGTTTGAAGCAGAGGCTTGTGTAATGGAAAGTTCAAAGTCTGCAGTTTGACGTTTTTGTTACTTTTTCTGACCTTTCCTTCCTTCTGTTGTCTTGCATGGAGCCTCATTCGACAACAGAGCTGTCAATCATGACGTTAGACCCAATCTTTATTGCATCAAATAACAAATAAAAACAAAACTATTTAAAAAATGACCACATGGACTTAAATCAGCATGATAACAACTAAGTAAAACGACAAAATCAAGGTTTGACAACATTTTATTTGACTTGTATTTTAACTAATTTTTGTCCCATTAGTTAACATGGAGGAGGCAGGGTTTATGACCTATACTGCAGCCAGTCAGCAGGGGGCGGTCTAAAGCTTTTGGCTTCATTCCTCCATCCATCTTCATATAGAGTCCATGGTAGTAGACAGCAAACATTATCGTATAGACTTGTAGTCTTTGAAAAGTGTCCTAAGATAAGTTTTAAAGTGCAAATGTAAGAATAAAAATGTAGTTGTTGACTGATTGATGGTTATCGATCAGTGATACCTTTAGGGTGGCAGTGCAGCACAGTTTGCTTTGTAGGCTAATGTTTGGGTGATGGCAAAGAAAAAATAGTTCACATGAATCAATGTCATGTCAGTGGGGGTACGGTAGTGTAGTGTTTAGTGTTCACACCCCATGTAAAGAGGCTGTGGTCCTCCAAGCTGGCGGCCCAGGTTCCAATCTGACCTGTGGCTCCTTTCCCGCATGTCATTTTCCTCTCTCTCTCTCTCCCTCCCTGATTGCTGATTCTTTCCACTGTTCTAACTCTCAAATAAAAGCATAAACACCCAAAATAATAAAGCTTTCAAAGTAAATGTCATGTTATTGGAATCAGTGAAAAAGGCTGTTACACCAGCACATAACTGTTCCCACATTAAGGCCGTATTCAAGACACTTCTCACAGTTTATTCTAAACAACTCTCATAAAGATATATTTGTTTTCCCCCCTTTTCCAATACTCCGTATGTATGCTTAATTAATCAAACATGGAACACTCGTAATCATGGTCGCATTCATGCTAACGATGCATATTAACAAACCTCACAGCTCTAACAACCCGGCGCACATTTAAATTCACAACCAGATGCCGTTTCTCCCTTTTCCCTTTCTCTCCCCTCATTTCACTGAGTGTCACTGAAACCGAAGCTGCCATTTACTAGTCAGTGCATTTGGCAGTTGCAGTACGTGGCAAAGCTAAGCTAATGGCACTGTAATGGTGGAGTTAATAGCTGACCGTGATGAGGGAGATAGCAGTGAAAAGGAGAAGATGGGGGGGAGCTTCATTGACCTCATTTAGTCCCTCTGTGGCGATTCAGTCACACAAACACAAACTGGAGAAGACAGGACTATTTATATTCCCACGCTTCTCCTCAGACAGAAAATATAGAGGATTTAAGCTAGTGGCAATGAATAGTTTTAACAGTATAGCACTGGTAAAAAAAAAAAAAAAAAAAAAAATAGCATTGATTTAGTGTCAGCGGTGAGTGATCGTGGCATAAAGCCCGTATGTGCGAGTGAATGGCCTCCTATCGCTTTTTGTCATAGCCCGGGCAGGCACTCGGCTCGGATGATGTACCTGACCTCAAAGAATCAAATCTCATCATCTCCATATTGAGAAAGGGACAGCGCTAGAATCACCATTACTCATCTTTCAATTCCAATCATTTCTCAATTTGTTCAAGCTCTTTGCCACTACAAAGCCAAGTGGTCCATGAAGAGGAACTGAGTGTGTGTGTGTGTAAGGGTGAGGGAGAGAGAGAGGATGATGTGTGTGTATGTGTATTTGAGAGGGCAGGACAATAATGTGTCTTCACTTTTATTAGTGTAACAAATCACAGTGAGTACAGCTTGTCATCCTCAAAGCTGTACATCAATACATTACAGGCTTGCCTCATACAGAGCAATATTGCCATGGCTAACACGGGGTAAATTTGATTTCATCGTCCATGCTACACTGTCAGGCATGTTCCCTTTTTCTCCGGGTTACAAGGTTAAGAGCATTGACGTTCTATTTGTTATTATGGTTGGAAGGATGAATCGAGTTTTCATTGGCTCGGCCTCCCTCCTCGATTTTTACTCGTGTTCCTATAAATAAGTCAGCCTGTTTTTTTTAAGTTTTCACCGTTCATGTTTTTAGCATTTATTTGGTCTTTAATTTTTTAATATCAAAAAGTCAAATCTCAGTACATCTTTGCCTCTGTGGTTCTGAATGGCAGCGTGGGTTTGTGTGCGTTTGGGACTGGAGCAGCGCAGCGTGGAGTCACCATAGTTGTTGACTTTTGACACAGCTGCCCCAGCCCTCAGGGTGGGATAAAAATAGTCTCGTTCTTTTTCGCTCCATTGCAGAGATCTGAAGTAAAGCGTCGCCCAACTAACAAATGTGGAGCTTATTTTCTCTAGAAACACCGAGTGCAAAGTATTCTTACCATCTTTAGTCAAATCAACATTTCTCAGACTTACATGTTTGTCGTGTCTTAAGGTTAAAACTGCTCAAGGTAATCAGTTATATCAAAATACTGATTCACTTTGATTTTTACTTTTTGAAAGAAATTTCAGCTTTGTATTTTATTTTTCAAAGTTAACTTTCTTCCTCCTGCAGACGACCTTCTGATCAAAAGCATGTATACCTATTCTCTGTTTTGTTAATAAATTTAAATTTGTGCGGTCCATTTAAAATAGTACAACAATATTACTGAAGTAACAGCAACATTCAGCGTCATCTATGGGGCTAATAATGTTAGCAATGTTAGCAATCATGATTAAAATATTCCCAGAGTAACTCTGTAGCTCTGCATTATACTGGTGTTAGTTTATCTGTTTGTCGTATAATTCCTTGAGAAGTAGTGTTGTAGAACTCAAAATCAGTCTCGGTCTCAGGACTGGTCTCGAGACCACTTTTTGAAAGTTTCGGTCTTGAATCAAAAGCATTCTGACTCGATCCTGTCTAACTCTCAGACTCCGGATTTTAAATCAATAGCGGTCAAGACCACCACTGATGGGCTATTTTTCCACATCATTACTTTGATTCAAAGGAAATCACCCCTTTCTTAAAAAACAATTAACATTAACTCATTCATAATTTGATTGGTATCCCCCGGTTACGGCCGCAACCTTCCCGGTGTCACGGTCTAAGTGAGTGACACGCCCCCTAAAACGTAAGATGGTGATTTTTCAGTGATAGTTATGGTCTTGGTCTTGTCTCGGTCTCACCCTGCCTTTGTCTTGGATTTGGTCTTGACTCGATCTCGATCCCTTAGTGTCTTGGTCTTGTCTAGGTCCCGTAGCACTCTGGTCCCAGGTATGTCTTGGTCTTGTCTAGGTCCCGTAGCACTCTGGTCTCAGGTATGTCTTGGTCTCGGTTAGAGTGGACTTGACTAACAGTAGTCAAGACAACAACGAAATTGTGTCTCAGTCTAGTCATTTGCAATCATCAGATCTGGTCCCAGGAAACATAAATGGCTAATGTCAGCTAGCTCTCTTCCTTTTACAATTTTGCACACAAAAAAAAAAGGATTCTCATAAGTCAATAACACAGCAGGTGTTAAATAAACATAAAACTGAATAAAACACCCATGGGTTTCTGAAGCAGCACGTGTTAACAAAAGATGGCGGCATGTTGGGAATTCTCTCTCGAAACAGCTTTCGGTTGACATAGAAACAGGCACAGAAGTGGAGCTGAGGTGGGCTATTAGCCTCCTGGCTTACAGCTACTATGAACTCACCTGTGAGTCATCCAAGCTAAATTCATGCATAAATCTTTGCCTTTATATAATCAGAATGGATGAGTTATGAACACATTCACTCCAGCTATAGATACCAAAATTGCTTTTTGAACCAGACTGTAAACACGTTTACTTCTGCTTTTAAAATGGGCATTTAAATATGGGTGTTAATGGGACTTCCAGGGCTTTTGAATCCAGCCTCAAGTGGACAATCAAGGAACTGCAGTTATTTGCACCTCTGTTTTGGCTCCATTTTTCAACACCAGAGATTGACACTTGTAAAAGAGTTAATACTAGTGGTTATTAGTTTCAAGGAAAGCCAGCTGGGAAGACTTATTTCAATCTTTAGAGTGGGGACCAGTTAGCCTAGCTTGTTAGCTTCCACCACCATTTTATCTCACCTGCAAAGGTTTGAAGCTTTAAAGCTTTTTTAAGGATCATGTCAGGAATCAGTTTTATCCTCTTGTAACAGTCAGAATATTGTAGAAGTACCAAATGACGCCACAAGGTGGTGCGTCTGTTGTGTTTTGAGTTTGTGAGAGAGAGAGAAAGTCTGTTTATGACGGTCATCCTTTATGTGCGCAAGATCGTGAGAGGACTCTATGTTTCAGTGACGAGTTGGTACAGGATTTTAATATGTTTCCGGTCATGGATGATCAGTACATACAGCGCCATGGAGACCTGGCTTCGTATGGTAATGTAGAATAAAAGTGCATTGTGGAAATCCCACGCTCTGTTGTCTGGTTATCTGATGCTAACTAGCTATCACAGGACTTTGGCTAATTGCTACCTGCCGCTAGCTTCTCCTGTACCAGCCTCGTTACACTCTTTCGCAAATAATACGCAAACAGCTGCAGCGTTAACAACATTTCCTTACAATGAAGTTTTCACATTTTGGTTTGACTTGACAACAGCAGGAAAGTGTTTGTCCTGAGAGGTAAAAGGTTTCCAACATGGGAGGATACGCTTATCCATTCTGAAGCGCCTAAACTCTGCACCAAATCTACCAGCTGGTGTTTCGCAGAGTCGAGTACAAAGTCAATTTTGCCCGAGCCAAGTTGGTAATAACTTATACAATTAACTACACATGTGCAGGGCGGAGAAGAATCTTCAGCGTGCTTCTCAGATAATTATTCCATAATTGTTATCGGTGCCCTGTTGTTGATGGCTTCCACAGCGCTTTGTGTACGGCTGCATGAAATATTAAACACACGCCTCGCCTTGTTCTGGTCAACTTAATTACCTTTTTCACTGCTGCACTGCTCTCATCTTCGGCCCCTTGTGTCTTCCATCGAAGCCTGTTTAAAATATAATACACATACAATCATGCTGTTTTTAATTATGTGCTGCTGCTGTGGAAACATTCTGGAGGGTGCCTCAGTGGGCGTCTTCTGTGCGCTGCTGTTGGTGGTCTACCTCAGTTGACTTTAGCGCTTGATTTATTTCTCACCTTTATTTCCCTTAAGTTTATTTTATTTGGTTTAATTCATCGAAAAGAGTCTCCTGCTCTGTGTCTGTCTCCCAGGGACAGGGAAAATGATGCTCCATTGTTATCGTTCGGCTTTCAACAAAGAAACCGCACAGACTCATAACACATTAAGAGAAAAACGAGCAAGCAGGAAGCTACAGATACAGACAAAATCGTTTAGAGGACTGGAAATAAGAACACAGAAAACCAATCATGACTTGAGGGTTGGGAACTGTATCCACTTTTTAAAATGTCTCTCGGCTTCTCGAAGAGCAGCCAGATTGTCAGCAGAAACACTCACCCTCCTCTTGTCCCCTCTTTATGAATAATGGATTTAGTGACCCGCGCTCCATCCTCAATAGATACCAGTCAATATTACTCAGGTCCCAACACAGAGATTTTAACTCCAATTATACACTCAGCAGCACTTGACATTCAAGTTATATATATTGGAAGACTCCGGTGTGTTTTCCTCATCGTTATGGCGCAGAGACGGTCTGGCCGACGTCGCATCTCTGAGCTATATAAGAGAGTTACATTGCAGTTGAGCACTCTTACAGAGCCTCTGGTCATAGATAGCTTATTCCACCGCCTCATCAAAAGAAAAAAAAGATGCGTGTGTGTGCGCACATGTGCATAAAAATACTTCCCTGCCTCTCTGCAATAATAAGAGCTGTGCAGCGAAGGCCAGCAGTGCTGCCAGTGCAAGAACAAACAACCCATGACGTGTCAGCAGCCTACATGTGCAGCGCTGCTCGGAGAGAGGGGAGATCAAACAGACAGGCACATGTTGTTGTACCTTTGTCCTCCTCTATCCCTAAGGTAAGCAACACGAGGTGAGAAGAGCACCCCCTGGATGTGTGGCCTCATTCTGCTCGGGTTTATCGGCCCATGCAGCAGAAGAAGAGAGATGTCGCGGCGAGAAGTTTTTGTTTACGTTTGCAGTAAATGTTGCAACCGTCGAAGAGGCGTTAAACTTTATGGCTCATTCTTCACCTTCTTCTAAGTAGCTGGTATGAGTGATGGTTCGGTTTGCTTTTCCCAGAAGGGCGAAGCAAACACCTTGACAACAGTAATTAAAAGTGCATGTGAGGCCTAATTCATTTTCTACTCTCCGTCTCCTCCCTTCGCTCGGCCCTAATAAATCAGTTATGCTTGAAGTATCAGCTTCTTCTTAACTCTTTAATCCACCAGTGCATTTTATGAAATAGCCTTGGTGTCTGACAAGAAGCGGCTATAAAAGAAGTAGAAAATTGTTGTGGGAATTCCGCGTCTCTGCTGGATCCAAACTGAGCTCAACACTCGGAGGCAAAGTTTTAATCTGCCTTCACCACTGAAGCATTATAACGGCTGATCAAGTATACAGTTTAGGGCTGCTATGAGTTAGGCTCGTGTTTTTAAAGCTCCATTTTGGATGTCTTAATAATGTGAGGAAATTAACAATGAAGGACACATCTCCTTTTACTATTTAAAATCACTATTTAGTGGTGTAATGACACCTCGCACTTCAACTAGAAATCGATTTAAATATGGACGACCTGAATCAATGAGACAAAAAATACATTGCAATATTTTTTTTTAACCAGCAGAGGGCACCGTTTTCCTTTGGCTTCTCTTGTTCAACGTCTGAAGAATAGACAAGAAGGATGCAAGTGAAGATTTTGAGGTGCAGATTGTTTGATAGCAGAAGCAGCGTGCAAATATTGCAAGAGACTGATGCAAGACGAAAATAGCACAACCAACAAATTGCAAAATGGGAACTGAGCGCTACAAGGAGAAGCTTGAGACACCGTAATACATATTATTAACAAACGCCTGGAAGTGGATTCAAATCCCTGTTAAAATCTGCTCCTCTGTTTCTTATTTTCGTCCTATCATGTTGAGCATATACATGAGTTTTGTGGTTATCAAACGCGTCAAACTCAATGGACTACGTCTCATGCTGTTACCAGATAGATGCATTATTCATCAGGAAGTACTTTTTGAGGGGCTTAAATAACTGTGAAGCCATGAAACTTGGTACACATGAGCTCAGTGGGAGGTACTGAGAACCTAACAGGAAGTCTGCCATATTAAATCAAAGGTCGGAAGCCGGGTATTTTTGGCCATTTCTGGGCTCGAACTTCAACAAACCCTTCTTAGGTTGTTTATCTGATCTACTTAAAGCTTGATCAGTCTATAGAATAGAAGAGTGAAAAGTTGTTAAAATCATGCACAAAACTCAAAGGGGCTGGACTGTGACATCTCATCAAAGTTGATGTCTTGCCATGAAACAGGAAGTTGCTCTAACTCAAAGCCGCTATAGGTCCAGACACAGTCACAAATCTATCCAAAAAGTGACTTCAGTCCTTTACACAAATTTGAATAAATTGGATAACAGTGTATTAAAATAATATTGTGACATGTCGTTAAAGATGAAACCGCTGAGGATTGGATCAAATTGACTAGACATTTCATCGAAGTGCTCTCTGATTGTCCACAAACAAAAACAAGTTATCTTTGTTATCAATACCCTGTCCATCTACGCCCCCTCTCAGAGACATTGTGCGGCAATTACAGGCCAGAGAGAGCCGCTGTTATTCACATGAAAATGGAAATGCTATTGAGTGCCAGTGTCGCCCACCACCTTCCTTTAGTCAATAGCAACACAAATCGATGGTCAGCCAGTCGGCTAGTCTGCATGTGTTTGTTATTTAATCCATAAACATCCACTCCATAAACTCGCAAAACCCCATGGTCGTCGTGGCCGTGATTATGGCATTTCCAAGCTGGAAGTAATTGTATAATCATTACCACTTCATGAAATCTTAATAGGTGCTGTGATTGGAGACAACGTAATGGCAAGAGCCAGGAAGATGTGACCTCATCAGTAGTAAAAACAGATTGCAGAGAAAAGTTTGTGTGTCTAGACCGTTTTATTGTTTGCAGCCCTCCATTATCTCTCTGGAAGTTTGTCTCTCTTTATCTTCTTGTTTTGACAAAGTGGAAGCACAACCATCCATTTCCTCACTTATGTCAAATTTTTCCAAGTCATGTTAAGAGCATGTTTTTTTACAGTGTTTGTTTAAGTACCTGCAATGCTAACCATGGATTTCTTAAGATAGCAGCAATACACGGCAGCTGTGGATCAGTGGTAGTCGGGTCAGGGGTTTGATCTCCAGCTCCTGCAGCCACATGACCGATGTGTCCTTGGGCAAAACACTTAACCCCAAGATGCTCCTGCTGCTTTGTCGCTAGCGGCGTTTAAATGTGTTGAATGGTAGGTTAATACTGATGGACACTTTACATAGCAGGCACTTCAACACAGTATTGGTCTGCCTCCTACTTGACCATATCGCCTCTGGCTATCTTACCCTATTAAAATAAACTTCACTCAAACAAATGGAAGAGAATTTGGCACATCATTAATGACCAAAGCTTTAAATTATGCGGTAAAAATGGTCAACTAGAGTGAAAAAGGAGACTTAGTGAACATGCATGGCAGCAAGGCAAAGCTCAAAGCATCACAGGTGCAGACTTGACTGCAGGTAAACACTTATTTCATCTTGTAAGACATGCAAACATCCAATTATTCTTATCACAACTTTAAGCTAGGCGACTGTGTAAGTGAGCGTTAGCATGTAATTGCTCGTGTCAAAGAAGGAGGGATGACATTTTGTTAAAGGAGGGAACCTGACAGGAAGGTCTGATAACTCTCAACCCCCGCTGGGAACTTCGTCTCACACCCTGCGAGGGAGGAAAAAGGCAGTAGAGGGAGGAGAGAAGCAGCAGTGAACTACTCACCCATAAGGCCTTATCAGCCTGCCATATTATTTCACCACAAAGAAACCACAGAGGGCTTATCTTGCACCCATCTCCCTGATAACGTCTGCAGCTACAAACAAAAATAAAAAGACAAAAAGGGAGGGCGTGAGAGAACAAAATGACAAAGCGGAGCAAGGCTCCCTCAATATGTTGGCCTTTTATTACCTTTCCCTTGCAAGATGACTGATAACAGCCTGAAGACAATGAAGGAGGGAAAGACAGAAGATAAGGAGTGGAAGGAGAAAGGATAAAACTGGGAAGATAAAGAGTAAGGACTGTGTAAGGACCCAAACATTTCATTAAAGGAAAAGCCTTGTGTTGGCACAGGGGGATGAGGAGGATAAGATGAAATGAGGGAGGTAGGAGGATTAAGTCTGGAAAAAGGACACGGGCACACACGCACGAGTCCCTATCCTTCCTGCTCAGTGTTTCTATGTTTCCTGAGTACGGGGAAAACTCCTGACAAGTTGTCAGGAACAGCCTGGTCTTCAGGTGCTTTGTGACCATTTGTTGCTGCCTCTGTTAGTCCTCAATGTCGGGACGCTTTTCCGTATGCGTGACTTGTTTTTCTTTTTTATTTATTTCTTTTTTTAGGAGGTATCCAGTCATAGATCTACATCTGTACACCCAATGTGGGGGCCACCAAGTTACAGGACATGCATTTGTCATCAGTCAAATGGGCTCTGTTGCACTCAAACTCAACTGTTATATTCCTGTGTTAATGTCTAACAACAGAATCCCAAACATGAAATGACTTAACATAACATGACTTAACATAACATGACTTAACATAACATGACTTAACATAGCATGACTTAACATAGCATGACTTAACATAACATGACTTAACATAGCATGACGCGAGATTATGTAACATAAGATGACTTTATTAATTAAAGGATTTTAAGAATTTTTGTAAGATTAATTCTTTAACAACTTAAAAAGGAAATGTAATCAGAAATCAACTTCTTAAAGGCTTTATATGCAATTTTTTGATCCAGCAGGTGTCGCCCTTGAGCACCAGCATGAAACCAAAACAACTCGCGGTGCATTGTTGTGTTAGCGTGCTAATGCTAGCGATCTTTATTATGCTCGTATCTTCACACTGCATGTAAATTTACCTGAAATGATCTCTGCGATGTAAACAAAGTGAAGATAGGACTCAGAAAACTCTGAAAACATCACAGACAGTGGGACTCGGGTGTTACACTCATTGTAGACAGTCATGACTCACAGAGTTATTTTCAGAGGATATACTTGATTTCTACATTTAAGTGTGAAAAATCACATAGAAAGACTTTAAGAAATTGAACAAAGTCAGTACCTTGCAAAAAAAAATTCATGGCAATGTTCTTCTGACTGTAAGATAGTGATTTTAGATATTGTGCTTGACTTCACATGTTTATGGATTCATTCCTCTCCTATGCACACCTATCTTGTGCAATAGATGAGCAAGGTAATTTTCTACAAGCTGAAGTACATCAAAAAGTCTAAAATACATTTAAAGTCAAAGAAAACTTTTAGGGGTCTACAACACAGCCATAATTTTTGATTTTAACATATACTCTCCCTCTGACCTGGTAAAGAGCCAATCATTGTTTAGGACTAAGGGTTGGCACCTTGGGGTGGCCAATCAGATTTCAGGGGCCCACAGCCACCCCTCATGACACTACCCTTCCTACCTGCTTCCTCCGGTCGCTCTCTGCTCTGTGCTCCACCAGGCGGAGTTGCAGGCCAGCACGGGCAGAGTGGTCCAGACAGTTGTAATGCACGGCATTCATCATCATGGCAGCAGTGCTTGCCACCCTGGCCCGATCACTCCCACTGTTATAAACCACAGCCTCCGAAACAGCTGAGTCAGGAGTGGCCTGATATCAGATCAGTACCACAGCATATGGCTAGAGTCGCATCTACACTATTTTTATGACACACTGTTGGCCCACTTTTATTCCCACTGTAGAAAATAACACAAACAATATGGAAGACTACACTTTACTGCCCAATGTCATTTATTACACCATGTTTTCCATCCTGAAATTGTGGACTTGTTTAAGTTTTAAACAGACAGTGACTCTCGATTACAGGACAAGACCTTCAGTACAGGTTCATACGAGTTTGCAGGAAGCCATTTCAGTCCCCATGAAATCCTGATTTATATGTAGTTGTTGTGCTGAGAGTGGTGGGCAGCCGCTCTTCTTCTGCCCGCCAGCGCTGGGGACCATGAATTTTCAGTAGACACCTAGAAATCAGAGTTATAGTTGACTGTGAAGGACGGATCCCATGGCAGTGTGCTCATGCATGTGTGGTGTGTGGACCCGTGTGTGTCCTTGTGTGTGTGTGTGTGTGTGTGTGTATGGTATTGAGTGTGAATTCTTCAATAAACTCATCACAGGCCTCATAAAGAAGCTGACATTTACAGCAAAGCGCAAAAGGTCAAGGAGTTGGGCCTGATGTGATCATGATGGAGAAAAAAGGATGTTTTAGCCAATCCGCCTCATGAAATTAGAAAAAAAAAGCGAGGGGGGGGGGAAATGAAAACAACAGGAAATTATCAGCAGGAGGATGAGAAGATTATCCAGAGGAATAAACGGCATTTCAGATGAAAAAATAAATTGAGGTAAATATCAGCCTCGAGTGGATGAAACGTTCCAAACACAGAACAAGAAAGAAGTCTTTAGTGATCATATTAACTGATGATAAATGATGCATCCAAACAGAAGCTGATCGGGCCAACGTGGACACAGAGGGTCTGATAATGTAGATCTAATTAAAACTCCCTGAATGGGACCAGAGCGTATGTCTCTGCCGACCCACACACACACACCGGGCACAGACATGTCCTCATTAGCACCAACAATGTCACCGGGCCTCACGAACAGAGCCTAAAAAAACATGTGCTGGAGAGCACAAAGTGCCCTTGCTCTGTGTGTATCCGGGTGCTTTGAAACTATCCTGATTTCTCAAAAAAAAAATATAAAAAACAAGGCCCTGACTACTAACATGAGCAGCGTCTACAGGCAAAGTTAATGAAGACAGAAACATTGACGGGAGGGAGCCATCGGGCTCGAGTTCTTTGAAAGAGGCCCCAGTTCTTGTGTTTGGGGACTGAAAGTGTTGCCAGATTGGCAGCTGAACCTTATGGGCCCCCTCGTACCTTTGATGAAACGCTGAAACTGGTGAGGAAGAGCTGACAGGCACGCTCCCTTCGGCCAAATTCTTTCCCTGTGTGTCTTTGTTGTATGACTTTGTCAGATCCCTGAATTTTCATGTTTGTGTGAGTAAGAATGAGACAGAAAGAGTCAAAAAGAAGGGCGAGGGGAGATAGGAATACGCCGTGTGTTTCTAGTGCCTCCTCCTGTGTGTGTGTTCTGGGTGAGCAGTCATCTGATGAACTGCTTTTCCAAAGACCAAGGCTTGTGCACGTCCCCAGTCACTGAGATCCTGTTGATGTTGGGTTGGGTTAACAATGCTCTCCCCCCCCACTCAACGCCACAACTCACAGAGCAGCAGTAAGAGGGTGGCAGACCCTAATGGAAACGTCATCTTCCAGATAAAAGATAGCCTGGCTTTGATGAGAGAGGGAGTTATGGGAGGAGTATAATAAAAGAACCATTTCCAATTGGTTCCGAAGCCAATTTAAGAGCCCTGATGAAGATAGACGCCGTCATAGACAAACGGAAAAGCCGGCAGTCACTCATAGCTGTTCTCCTGTTTGTCAGATAGAGAGACCCTTCAATATAGTGCTCCATACCCGCTGCCTTCAATGGGACAGGCGATAACTTAAAACCAAAGGCTTGATTTTGGGAATCAAAAAGTCTGGTGTGCACTTCCATTATTGTTCCCTCTAAGTTTTCAGGCAAACTCAGCTGTGATGCTGCACTCACGCTGGGAATGTTTTTCTGACTGATGGCGTGCTTATAGGAAATAATGTGCTCCGTTCAGAATGGGTTTTTTTTCCAAACCCAGGTGGTGCCACATACAGGGAGAGTATGATGAGAATTGGATGACAAAGTGAGCAGCGCTGAGAATTATAACATTTGCTGAGGGAAGTAGAAATATTGTTTTGCTGTATCAACTCTGTCAGAGTCTGTCGGGTTCCAAACAGCGAGTGCTGTTCCTGTGTGGTCATTATGGCCAAAGAGAAATTCTGTGCTTTTTTTTTTTTTTTTTTGACAGATCTTCTTACACTGGACCCTGCAGTAAATACCAAACAGCTCTGAGCATTTTTCCACCAAAGACTGATTAAGTGCTGGCGAAAAACTACTCCATGGTGGCAACATAAACAGCTTTTTTTTTAACCAAAGAATGATGAAGGAAAGAAAGGAAACAATGATATTGTGCTCCCAGCAGTTTTTTGACCAGCTGCAATTTAGTACCAGTAGTTGTTTACAGGAAATGACATGTCTTAGGCTACACATAAGACCAACACACCTGTAAACATTGCATGTCATCGTATACCTGCCATGCGATGTGTTGAGTTGTGTGTTAATGGTTAGGGAAACTCCTACATGTGGTTATGTAATTCCTACACTCTCGAACTTTGGCTTCAAGAAAAGATAACAGATTTTTTAAGACAAATGTTAAAACCAATTTAAGAGAGGGAATATTCAGCATTTCAGATGTTGGCAGGACATTTTTTTAAACTGGAATTAAAATATTTATTGGACATTGGATGGCACGTTGTATTTGCACTGATGTAACTATGCAAAGGTTTTCCACCAAGTGCAACTGTCTTCTTAGGTGTGCTATATGCTTTTATTGTAAACTACAATGTAGGGTTATTCAAAATACCAGAATCTCACACTTCGATACTAGTAAAAAATCAAATTATATCAATACCTGTTTTGGATTGGATTGGATTTGATTGGAAGATGTTTATTGTCCCCGAGGGGCAATTTGGTTTGCAACAGATTCCAATCAGGAAATACACATCATAAAAAAAGCAAGAAGACAGACATATATAAAACATACCTCCTATGGATATCATCAGTCAGATCCATAGTCAATAGTAAAAGTGTACCAGCAACAATACCGACAGCTTATTTAGAAACCCAAAAGCTGATGGGACAAAGGACCTCACATACCTGGTTTCATACCACAGAAAGTTCAATGTAAGTCCTAGGCATCATGGGTCATTATTTGTTTAAAATTCCCAAGATTTTCAAACACCTGCAGACTTTCTAAGTTGCCAAAATACCCTGGCAACGTTTCCAATACATTGGCAATGCATTTGTGCAATTTGGACAATGTAACCTCCTCAACTCCTCAACATCTTTCATGCCAAAACAACTTGGAAAACACAATTTTTTTACCGTCTTGTGAATTTAAATAGACCACCACTGCTTTCTCCTTCTCCCAGCAGCTTCGTATTAAAATATGATTGAAGGTCTGTAGTTTCTTTTAACTGCTTCTTTACTTTTTGGGAGAATGGATCCTCAAAAACAAAACAAAAAAAAACTGAGATTGGATAGTTCAAAAAAAAAATAAGGTATTGATTGAGTGTTGCAGTATCAGATGTTTGACAACCTTACTACGGACTCTACTATGTGAAAGCAGCGTCCCCCCAGGCATTATGCGTTCTTTAAGAAAGATTTTATCAGTGCATTGTGGCCGATTAAGACTTATCTGTAATGGACCCATATTGGCTGGAAACCTTTCAAACAGATAGATTGGTTGGGCTTTAGTAGGCACAATCCATGTTTTTTAAATCAGGCCCAGGTACCAACACTGGGACCATTTAAACAAGTACTTCCTGAACGCTGCTTTCATCTCTCAGTTTCACCCATCTCCTCCCTTTGTCACTATCTCAAACCCCAGCGAGGCGGAGGAGGAGCCGTGCCGTCGAGTTAAAGTATTCTCGCCTCACATTCCTCTCGTATAATGATGAGAGACGTTCAACACAAGCTAGAGAAATGATTATGGAAATGCACGCCGTATAAACAAGCATAAAGCCTATTTTCCATGTGGCCAATAGAATCATATTTATTAATGTGAGCGAAACCAAAGGGAGAATCATTTGTGTAATATACTCGCATACTTACCAAGCAGTTCTTTTTTTCATTTTCTGTTGTTCATATAACTCATCTGTGCCTTCATGTATTCTATGATATTATGGAGGTACTTATGTTGTGTATACATTTGCATATTTATTGCTTGAGGCCTTTGTACGAGTTATGTTCCCTGAAGTGTGCAGGATGGACACGACGTACTTGCAAACGTGCATTTTTGTTGGATATGAAGTGAGCTTTAAATCAAAAGAAATATTGCACTATCCGCTCAGCCATTAGTGATGCTCACTAGGAGGTTTGTTTCTGTCTTTTTGTGGGAAAACTCACCCTGTATCATGTGTTGCTTTTTGCTCAGGTGAATCGAAGTGATGTAACGCTTATCATGTCCACTTTGTAGGAACAAGCTGAACAGGTTGTGGCCTAAATCTTTAACTAAATTGGGAAATTGTCAATCCTTAGCACAGGCTCATTCTTACAATTTGTCTGCCCTTTTTGAAATCCCCCCCACCCAAAACTTCTCAACGATGACATCCTCCATCACAGACATGTCCCCTTTCCCAACGAGAATCGACAGAAAGTCGCCTTTCATCTTGTATTCTGATCCTTATTTCACATATTTATGGAATCCGTTTGATAGTTATTATCATCCTGTCAGGCCCGACTGAGGAGATTGTCAAAGAGAGACGAGCGAGGCGGGAGGGCAGGAGATGATGCTGCAGCGAGGCAGCCATCTTACAGGGGAGCTTTATCATTTCAAAAAGGCTAAAAAAAACGTGTAAGAGTCACAACAAAGACAAAGCGTAGCCATTTTCATCATCCTTCCCTGCTGCTTGTCATCTTTTTTTTTTTTTTTTACTTTTCTCCACTGGAACATACGCTGCCGTGTGGTAACTGAGTCGCAACTTTCTCTGTCTCTGTTCCGTTCTCTGCGTCGACACTATCTGTCTTTATTTCTCTGGAACTATTAGAAGATTAATCAGGCTGTCTTGGCTCTCCTCAGACAGGCTCTGCTGATGGTTGCTCTTCCACAGGAGAGGCTGGTGGGTGGCAGCCATTAGAACATGGTGGCACTTTGATCTGCTGGGCAGATTTACAAAATTGCACTCCTAGCTCCTTGTCGGTGGGTGAAGGAGAAGAATGTGTGAGAGAGAGAGAGAGAGAGAGAGAGAGAGCGGTTTGGTGATGTTATTCTCAGCAAGTTTCAGTGTGGCTTCATCTGTTGTGGGTTTTTTTGTTAAGGGAAAATGTTTTGGAGAAGCCAATAATTCTGGTTAGAAGTGCGAGTCTGTTTCCTGCATTTTTCCAACACTAGCCCATGTCCATCCTTCATCTCTTCATGAATCTTTAAGCAGCTCGGTCTGCGCGACACAAATAAGGAAACTGACTCCTACATGCCCTCTCGCATCATCAGAGTAATGAGAACAAGGCATTATATCTCCTGTAACTGCCACGGACCGACACACACCTCGCTCCGTCAGCTCGGCTTAATTAGCGAGCGCATAACGACCTGTAGTGAATTATTGTTTTTAATTATACAATTTTTACCGCCTCTACAAATAAGATCTTGTGTTTATGGACCGGATGAGGCCATGCCAGCGAAGGAATCAGTTACTGTTGATTTTCGACCCTCCGAGTCAAAGTGAGGGTGAATCAAGGTGCAGCTGCTGAGAAGAGAGAATTAGAATCCAATTTCCCACAACCATGATAAAGTGATTACATCACAATCCCAGAGTGCCTGATAGCTAAGTATGGAAATCTGAGCACATGTATGTGTCGGCCTGCCTGAAGCACCCACGGATAGTGATGCATGTCTCAGTGTGCCTGTTCCTCCCCTTTTTCTTTTATGCACACACTTAGACAAACATGCCCAGATACACACAGAAAGAGTGTATTGAGCCATCCAATGGATTAATGCTTGGTAGAGTGGGCTAGGATTTGCTTTTCCACCATAACTAGGCTCCAGCGTTCTCTCTCTTTCTTTCTCCTGACTTGGATATCTAGCTTTTCATGGTCCACATTACACCTGGATGGCTCTGCTAATGGAAGCATTTTATTAGACTTGCATGCAAGACGCCTGGCACCACCAACTCTTTTTTATTATTCATATAGCTCTGTTTCCAGATTCCCTGCTCATTTTAGCCCTGTGACCCCCTCCATCAAGTCAAGTCCGCCAACTCCCCTGCGCACACACACTGTTGAAGATGTGCTCGGTAGCACATTTGTTTGTGTACAAACTCGGCATTGGTGATGCAGATGCATTCAGCTTAGCTCTTTGCAAAACAATGCTTTGCTGCCGTTTGCAGAGAAAAGCATTATTAGACTTATTATTTCTGCTGCGTTGTAGGCCTTTCAGGAATTTGTTACATGATAATAATGATGCGGCATCCCTCATGTAACATTTTTAAATGGCAAATCAATGTAATCACTATCTGCAAATGCGAGCTATGATAGCGGGCTAACTGATATTATATTGACATCCATGCAATCGCTTGGAAAAAAGGAAAAAAATAAATGCATCAGTGCAGTTGATGGATGCTCTGAAAAGCCTCCACTGAAATACTTCTAATTTGCTTAATTTTGCTTTCCGATGCACAGTATGAATGAAGTCTAATTGTGCCTCATCTTTGCTGAATGGTGGAGCCATTTCGTCAGCACAATGCAGCGAATTGGAGATCTCTCATATGTACTCTGTGATTTAAATCGGCATCCTTGAAGCGCATGTTTTCACACTGAAACAGATAATTCCCTAATAGCTTCTGGCAACACAGCCCATTGCTGTTGACTAGCATTGAGAGACAATTCCCGGCTGCACGGTAAATATTGTCGGCGGGCCATTCAAGGAGATGCAATATTGCAGAGGAAAGCAACAATTGAGGGCGTTTATTTGAAGAATTGATGCAGGAGATTGGAACCCAACAGCTTTTTCTGTGTGTTGTCTTTTCATGTGTGCACACACAGCCTTACATAGGTGGGTGGGAGTGGTTACAGCATATATCAAGACCACCACAGATCATTAAACATTAATATGTAACACTTCTAACACAGCCTACTTAGCCTATCAAAAGCTACCTCGCTCCCCCGTGTGTGTGTTTGTGTGCGTGTCCTTGTCGTGCATCTCTTGTCTGAAACAGCTGGATGAAACGTCTGATGCTCCATCGCCAAATGTCACAAGTAGTCCATCCTTCTGGGGAAATAAATTGGCTCAATCTTAAGCAGTGAGAATGTCGACAGGAGCCGCAGCATATGGCGAGGATCGGACAACTGAAGACGACAGTTTCTCCCCTGTTTTGCCTTTTCTCATTATGATCCAGACAGCACCTTGATGATGAATGTGCCTTAGCGTACAGAGTTCTTTTTTTGGGGGATAAGATAGCTGTTGGAAACTCATGAATCTTTAATGAGAAGCGGAGCATAATCCTTGGCATGTTTTGTTTCTCTTAAGGTGCTGCTTAATGTCCTTTACCTGAGACCTAGAGGAACAAAGATATCTCATTTGGGACAAAACTTTGTTATTAGGGCTCAGAAGATTAAGGAGAACTCCCTGTTAGCTCAGTGCTAATACCGTTGTGATTGCACGCTCAGAATTACAGAACAAACATGCTGAAGTTCAGCAGTTAAGCATGCTATCATCTGCTCATAAATATTTATGATACTATACACAATATTTGTTTTGAAGAATTTCTATGAAAAACTGAAGTTTTTGAAAAAGTAATAATTTTGGCTAATGATGGCAACAGATCAAAAGTTTTGACATAACTGAAGTGATTCATATTCGTCCTGCCTCATTTTTTTTCCCTCAATCCTTGAATGACGTTTCTCTCAACGTCACAAACGTCGAGCTCCCTTTGTGGCAGCAGAGCACAAGTCAGATAGATTTCCATCATCTGGTAGTTGTTCAAAATATTTCAGTCTGGACCAAAGTGGTGGCCTGACTGACTTTCTCTGAAGCTATGCTGCTAAACATTTACTCTTGTATACTAATTAGCTCTCAGACATTTGACACGGTCCAAAGCACACCATGCTCCCAATGTCACTTTTTAGAGGGGAAGCAAATCATTTTTAAGAGCAAATCAAATGTGACATTTAAGATCAGGGAACCTCTGAATAAAACAGGCAAAGCTACTTCAACATTTTAGTGGAGAGTAGTTCAATATTTACGAGCTGTTGTGAGGAATACTTTGCTCGAGCTGCAATCACGTGGCCTGCATTGTTGTGTTAGCAGGATAACGTTAGCAAGACCGTGATCTGAACACACTTATGGCACATCCAAATAATCAGTGAGTATGTTCTTCTTCTTCTCTCTAGTCCTTGACTAAAACAGCTTTTATACAAAAGGGGAGGAGCCGGCCGTCCTGTCCATGTGAACACGATGTAAACATGGCACAGCTGGCAGGACTCACCCTTCTCAGTGATTGTAGACAGTTATGACTCAGAGAGACATTACAGAGGATATACTTGATATTTGCTGTATTTATGTGTACACATCCCGTACAATAACGGTGCATAAGCAGTGTTTTCCAACAACATCTTTCTTTATTTAAAATGTCTAACATGCAACTTGCACAAAAGTCTGCTTGGAGGACTAACCCTCCATGCATGGGGCACGTACACTTACCACTAGGCAACCAGCAGCCCCCAAAATATATTTTCTTTAACTCAGTTTTCCAATAATCACAAGAAAATTCTGTTCTTTTTTTTGTTGATCTCTACTAATTTTTGTCGCCATCTCGAGATAACAACTCTGGTTTTCCTGTGATGAATTAATTTCTCACTGTCTTTAGAAAAGGAATGAAATTAACACGTAATCACTGGAAAACCAGCTTTATCTTCTTGAGATAATTACATAAATAAGGAAACATCTTGAGAAAACAACCAACAATTACTTGTTATGGGTAATCAGAGTGAAATAAAATGATAAAATGTGAGGATGCATGTCCTCTTAGGGCTTCCGTATTTGTCATTTCATTACATAAATCTCCAGTAGCACAGACATTCTTCCCCAGCGCTGCTCAGATTTGGCTGTAAACATACAATTCTTATTTTGCTCCAAAGCCACAGAAAACAGAGAAGCTGGCAATACAGTGTCCAACACAGAGATAGAGTATCTTCTAAAGTTTGTTCATTCTTATATCACCATATGCAGCTGAAATCTTTGCAGCCCTTATTTGGCACCAACATTCTTGCAGTACCCATCATAGTACTCTTAGAGACTCTCCAACACACACACACACACACACACACACAAACACACACAGTTGCTTTCCTTCCTCCTGTATCACATTTAGCATCACATACAGTATGTTTCCTGTTGTCTTGCTATAGGGTTGCAGTCCTGAATAATTCAGTGTCGTGGCTAAAAACAGTGTAAAGTACAAACATAGCGGAAGCACTTGCTTGGTGAGACATCTCTTCATCTCTTAACAGTGTGCAGTGAACATTGGACCCAAGGCATGCACACTGACCATTTTTATTCCCTCCGAAAACCTGAGAGGAGCCCCCTCGCTGTTTTCATACACTTACATGTTCTGTCTTTTTCACGATACAATAAGCTCCTCCATCAAAGCTTTTCACGCTGAAACGGCCCCCAATGCCGACACCTTCCTCGCGAGACTGAGGTCGGAATCCGTTGCATCCACTTTTCCACTTTTGCTTTTTTCTTTGCGCAACATTGCAGCCACGGTTAGTGAGCTCTACTAGAGTCATCACAGCACTTTTAGTGGTCTTGCCACGCTACCTCCCCGTTGGGTTCAAGGGCATGTGCCGGTTTTCTTATGGCGGGGAAAGACTGTGACGGGGGAAATTTTGCCTTTTTCTTGCTGTGTCTGGTTTAAGGCATGCACAGCTAAGAGGAAGGGCAAAAAATAACACCAAAAATAGACCAAGCCTAAATCTTTTTAATTGTGTGAAGTTGGATGTCTTGTGCTATGAAATGCTACGAAATAGCACATTAGCATTGTGGTGCATGCCTCTGATTTTACACTTCATCAGTGGCTGCACTCATGAAAAAGACTTTCCTTCCTTTCATAACATTGCATTCAATTTAATGGTTGCCTTTGTGATTTTTAAAGCAGCAGTTTATGCGTTTTTCTTTTTTCTTACCTCATACGGCCTGAGGATACAATTGCATTCCAAATCCTCCCATGTCTTTGCTTTGCTTCTGATTATAGAGTTTAGTGCATCATTCTGAATGCATTTCGTTGTATTCATTCACCGTACTTAGAGCAAACACTCTTCAACCCTCAGATGACTCAGATGATTTGTTTGTGAGTTGTTCAGGATTGATATTAGTTACATCAGAGTCAGTCTGTATGCAGTAAGTGGACTGCAAAAGTAGTCCATTTATTACCTCAGTTAAAACTTTGCAAATGAGTTCATGGCCTTAATTAGGGATGTCAATGACTCATTTCCTTTCATCGGTTAAATGGAAATTTAAATTCATACTAGTTGACTATACAGCCAATCTATACATGAGGAATGTTCCTAGTGGCTGCATTAAAGGTCACATATCCTCCTCCTCTTCAACCAGTTTAAATAAGTCTCAGAGCTCTCCAAAAACATGTGAAGTTTCTTGTTCTAAATCCACTCTGATCCTATATTTGATCATGTCTATAAACCCATCTATTTCAGCCCTGCTCAGAACAGGCTGTTTCTGTGTCTGTACCTTTAAATATGTAAATGAGCGGTGTCTGACCACGCCCCCTCTCTGGAAGGGCTTGGGTGTACTCTGTGCTTTCTCGCTCCATGTCCTATTGTTTACGGTGAGAAGGCAGACTCAGAGGGCAGAACAAACACCTAGCTGTGGGAGTGTCACCCACCTGGGGGAGGGGCTACTGCCCTTTGTGATGTTATGAAGGAAACATCTCCAAACGGCCTGTTTGAGCACACATTTTCTGAAAAGTAGAGCAGGGGAAAGATGGCGAGGATGAACTTTACTCATAAAAACTCTTAAAAAACAGTATGATGATCAGTTTGTAAGGAAATTTTCCCATTAAAGTAAAATTAAAGATGAAGGAGATTGGGTTGCTATTATGGCGACTTTTCACATATGGGAAAGTGACAACGATGGTCACTTCTGCTTCCAAAAAACAAAGATGGTGGTGGCCATTTTTGCGGTACTAATCAATGGGTGAAATTACCTTCAGATATATACAGTCCACATTAGAAGTGCTGGGGAGCCGGTCTCATGGGAGAGTGTGGTTCCAAATTCAGTGTTTAGTTTTGCTCACAATTTGCAGTATTTTCCAGCTCCCAGTTTGTATGAAATAAAGTGTAGAAGCATGGCCTCATATCTGTTTTCCATGTTAAGCATATTTCATGCAGGATGCCAGCTGGGCCTCCCGACTCTGTCAAGGCAAGGCACAGCTGGGGAACAACATTTACCCAACAGGAAGATAAAGACCTGACTGGATTGAAAGAAACGTGTCCATTTACTCAGCCTTTTCCCCAGTCGCACATCTGTGTACATGTGAGCAGAAACAATATGTGTACGTTTGTTTATGAGCATCGTGGGGGAACTGCTTGGCGAGTGCCGCCGTATGGATCGAAATAGAGAGGAAAAAAGACCGATGGCACAGGCAAAGATGTATGCTTGGCTGGAGAAGTTAATAAAATTGAAGCTGTGTTATGATGAATAAGGAAAGGGCCATAAAAAGAAAGAATGTATGTAGTGAATCTCCCTGGCGAGCAGCGCTGAACAGCCTGGTGAGCACACCCGGGGGAAGGCTTTTTAATCTGCAGCCCTCCCCAACACTTTGTGCTGCACAGGGAAACGGGCCCACATTCTGTTTGAGCTACCATAAGACAGAGATATGGAAACCATGAGCTGGACGCTGACAAGTTGGAGCTGCGCTAAAGCAACAGAGAGTGAGGAAGGTGAAATGAATGTGATTCTCCTCATAGGGCGACACAAATGTGAGGGCTGTGAAAAGCGAGCATTTTCTCAAGGTAGGTGTAAAATAACCACGAGGTAATACTAATTATCGTCTAACAAGAGGGGGTCATCGCATGTCCAAGTGACACTCACACACATGCTCCTCTCATAGAATATCGTTCTGTGTTACAAACACCTGATTGATTGGAAGGACACCCACATCGCTAATGCAGTTCGACTAAAGACCCAAGAGCAATCTTGGCGTAGGAGGCTCGATATGCAACACGCAGTAATACATACGTGCATTGCAGCTCTTGTCAAAATGAAACCCCACGTCTGGAAATATAGGAGAGTGCGGTGAAGCACAGACTGCTGAAGTGGAAACAACACAAAGAGGAGAAAGAAAAGACAGGCTTATTTGAAACCAGGAAAAATCAGATCTGTGTGTAGAAGTGTAGACACCATCTATAAGCACTTTTATCTGAAGCCAGCAGTGAGCGTCTTACACTAAGTTTAAGTATGCATTGCTATCAGTATTGAACATAGTCTCAGCATTGCAGACACATCACTGTCACCTCAATAAAGGTGTTCTTTTTATACATCTCGGATTTGCAATATCTTGTAATCAAACACTTGATGAAAGCGACACCAAAAAATTTCTCATCCAAGTGTTCATTTAAACCCTTAGGGAAAATAAACCTGCTCAATTTCTAGAAAGCTACTCAACACCTCATTGATTAGTGAGGTGAAG
The DNA here is from genome assembly GCF_963930695.1 of Labrus bergylta. Lineage (NCBI taxonomy): Eukaryota > Metazoa > Chordata > Actinopteri > Labriformes > Labridae > Labrus > Labrus bergylta. The sequence goes on from NC_089204.1 coordinate 27,880,713, forward strand.
ATTGAATAGGTGCAAAGAATCAGTGTTTCAGTCGACTGTGTTAGGTGTTGAAAAGAGCCGCCAGCCTTGTTGATGACATTGTGTGGATTGCACGTCGGGGTGATGTCACTTGTTGGCACAGGCAGACTTAGGATCGGGTGTGGCTCAGTTAGTAGAGTTGGTTGTCTTTCAACTGGAAGGTCGGAGGTACGATTATCAGCTCCTGCAGCAACATGTCCGATGTGTCCTTGGGCGAGACACTTGACCCTAAATTGCATCAGCTGTTTTGTCGGCGGCCTAAGAATGTATACAATCTCAAGTCCATTTATCATTTAATCAAATCATATCATATAAAACCCCATTTCATAAAAACGTTGGGACGCTAAGCACAAAGAAACATATCAAATGTTGAAATTGAGAATTGTCATTGTTGTAGAAAATTGAATGCCCGTCTTGAATTTGATCCAAAAAAAGTTTAGGAACTGAGGAGACCAAGTTCTGCAAATTTCAAAAAGTGGAATGTTTTTACCCTTCTTGCTTAATGTCGGATTTCAGCTGATTTCAACACTTCAGGGTCTCCTTTGTCTTATTTCACGCTTCATAATGCTCCAAACATTTTCAATGGGTGACTGGTGGCAGGACTGCAGTTTTGCTTTTTGGCCTTGGCTCACTCGCATACAAAGTCTTCTTCAGATTCTCTGAATCTTTTGATGTTATAATATAATGTGGACAATGAAATCCACAGATTCTTTGCAATTGTATTTAAAAAATAATCATTTTTTTGTTGCATTGCGATGTTTGGCAGCAGAGTTTATCACAGAGTGGTGAACTCTTACCCATCCTTACTGCAAAAAGACTCAGCCTCTCTGGGATGCTATTTTTTTTATACCCAATCACGTTTATAACCTGTTGTTTGGGCGGCTGTGGCTCAGTTGGTATAGTCGGGGTTCGATCCCCAGCTCCTGCAGCCACATGTCCGATGTGTCACTGGGCAAGACACTTAACCCCAAGTTGCTTCCTCTGCTTCTTCAGCGGTGTATGAATGCTTATGAATGTGATTAGTTACTTCTGATGGTCACTTTATAACGCAGCCTCTGTCATCAGTGTGTGAATGTGTAGGTGTGACCTGCAGTGTAAAAGCACTTTGAGGAGTCAGAAGACTAGAAAATCGCTAAACAAACTCAAGTCCATTTGTTTATTGTGACATGTTCCACCTGGTGCCACTGTCACAACATTTTTTAACGTGCTGTCAGCACATTTGATTTGTTGTTTTTGTGATTTTTTCTTTCAAATATGGGGTTTTAGTGTTTTGCAAATCATCACATTCTTTTTTAATTTATATTTAACACAATGTCCCAAACATTTGAGGGAATGAGGGTTTATAAGAGGCTACAGCTCCTCTGTCACTTCTGAATAAAGATTGTGAAATGTCCTCATGCCGGAAACATACCTTTACTTTCCCAGACATGTTTTTGTTTCTTGTGTGTGCAGTTAAATAAACCTCCATTTAGTTTGTATTTCCTGCCAGACAAATATAGCGATTTGTGAGTTGTTATATTTTTGAATGACAATATGTCTGACTTGTTTCCTGTTTCTGGAAACTGCATCTGGAAGGAAGGCAATGGAAAAGAATGGCGGCGTCTTTGTGAGCTGCAGACATGGCAGCTGTTCATTTTTCGCCTGAGTTGCTCTCAGAGAAGCCAGTTACCTTCGCTGATGATAAATGCCTCTGTACGCTGCGCTGTCTCGGAACTCCAGCAGCCTTTACACCCTGACAGCCGGCAGCGAGCCTCGGCCCCGCAACCTCAGGACTCCAACCTCAGCCCGTCCTTCAGCGCAACAAATCTATGACAGACTCTCCTCGCTCTGGGAGGAAAAAAAAAAAAAGCCCTACTTAGTAATATGTGAGGTAATGCTCATGTGCAGTGACAGGTGAGACCTCCATAACAGTGTGATGTCCCAGGGATCATCACCGAGGCAACATGTGTTAGCCGGGGAAGCGGGCGTCTGTTGTTGAGAGATAGAGTAATGGCTTGTGATGGGGGAGGTATTGGGATGACGGTGATTGCTATCTGCGTGTGGACAAGCAGACATCTGGACACGCTGTAATCTGTGATAGAGTGATGTGGCCGACCTTCTACCTTCACTTCTCCTGCTTCCCATGAGACCGAGCTCCTGCTGTCGGCCTTAAATACCTCGAATTCCCCTTTTCTCTTTAGCCCCCATCTGAGTCCACCATACTCTATACTTTCCCACCTTCTCCCTCCTCTGTAATAGAGTTTTTCATTTCTCTGACTGTCTTTAAACTGCCTTCCTCTTTTTCTCTCTTCTCTAATTCACTACCCTCATTCGCTCCTTCTTCTTCTTCTTCTTCTTCTTCTTCTCCCCGTCTCTCAGGTGCTGGAGCGGGAGATTAATGATGGTTGAGGAGCTTTGGCATTGTCAGATTTTGTATTATCACAAGTGAACCCCTGCAGCCAGGCTGTATGTTCTCTTTACTGTAGGAGTGGTAAAGCAATGGCAGATGGGATTGCTCTGTTATCACCGATTAAATCAAACAAACACAAAAAAAAGATGACCTCATTCCACACCTAATAAATAAGTCTGTAAAGGACTATAACAACACAAGGTACAATCCACTTTTTTTTTTTATTGCATTTTTAAGCCGTGCTAGATGTAAAAGCTCCAAAGACCCCTCTGTCACAAAAGTAATGTTTTCTTCACACAACATTAGTTTAAGGGCGTTCTTTTTTCTACGATGATTCAAGACGATAGGAGACATCGGGGAGTGTCAGTAGCTTCTTTTTTTTGTCAAATTATTAAGCTGCGAGAAAGGCTTAAAAGTTGTTCTCTGAAATTCAAAGTACTAGTTTCAAATTTTCAAAATATTTGCATCAAAAACATCTAAAAGTATAATTAATTATTGCGCATTATTCTTAAGGGGTGGTGCAATTTGTCACCGATGGATCACATATTACTCTACTTGGGAATGAAGTCTGCATATATCAGCCTTTTGTTGCTCCACTTTTGACCATTCTTTATTTTAAATATCCCAGTCCGTTATAAAAGTGCAGCGCTACATTTCTGGAACGCTCCTTTTAGCTGTGCAACGATTTCTCGAGCTGTTATTTATAGCGCTATATACTCTCGATAAAACGCTGGAGAGTTTAGAAAATTATATTATGCTTCTGAGAAAAAAGATAAGTGAAGGCAACACATGAGCTGACCCAAATAAAAAGTGGGGGTTTATTTCTTTTTCTTTTTCGCCTTGCTGTGGACAAAAAAAAAAAACACTTCACCTGTCATAGTAATGTGTCATGCTGCGCTTGAAAAGAAAAGTGTCCGTGAAGAAGGGGGGGGGGATTGAAACTTGTGGTTGAAGAAAATGCTGTTTCTGAGCTTATATGTGACCTTGTTTGTGTGTGCATGTTTTTATCAAAATACACACTCTTTTCCCCACACTCCTGCTCCAGAGTTGCACAGGTCATCTATTTGAGCTGATGCATAATGGAAGAGGATGCTAAACAGGTGATATCAAGACATTGCCACAGTAAGGCTGTCTTTGTAAACATGCAGCTATTTTCTGCTGTGTGTGTGTGTGTGTGTGTGTGTGTGTGTGTGTGTGTGTGTGTGTGTGTGTGTGTGTGTGTGTGTGTGTGTGTGTGTGTGTGTGTGTGTGTGTGTGTGTGTGTGTGTGTGTGTGTGTGTGTATCTGCATGCATGTTAGCATGGTTGTCCTATTAGTGGAACAACTCTCGCATCATCACAAAGACTCCTCTGTCCCGTATGAGACGACCTCGACTCGCAAACATTGTGTAGGTGGCTGCTGCGCCGACATGAGAAATGTGCATCATGTGTCTTTACCACTCTCTTTTCTTTTTTTTTTGAAGTCCCATATACCTTTAAGGTAAAGCAAGACTGACAAGGAAAGGATAAGAAACATGGAAAATGAGATTGAAAAAAAAGGGAGAAGGGAATTGAGTAGGAGGTAAAAAAAAAAAAAAAATCAGAAGAAATATAGGACACAGTGAAAATCGAAAGCAAAGTGATGGAGAAAAGCAGGGAGGGGGGGAAAGAGTAAGAGCCCCAGGCTGTGAGGCACCAGCCCAAGTATCATAGTCAATTAACATCCCAGCCCAGCACTAATTCTCAGTCTATTTCAGACCATTAATTATGTGCACCATCAGTTCCAGCTCACTTGGCCTGACACAAGTCTTCATCACATCGCCTTGGCCCCTACGGATCATGTTTCTACCAGAAGAGTAGCTGCGCTTTACATATTCATGATGAAATGGAGACGAAAACTGTACTTATTAAGGCCCCTTCTTTTCAACTTGAGACCCTCAGTTGAAAAGAAACATGATCATTACCACCAACACACACTTAAACTAAGGAGATGTGTATACTCTGGCTGCCCCCTAATAGTTGATCCAAAACCAGGTCGACCAGAGGAGGATCACCGCAGAGGGAAAAGTGGGCAAGTGTCAAGGGCCCATCAAGTACCCAGGGCCCTGGTGAATGGGAGTCTTGGCCTAAGATTTTTTTATATACAGTAACTTTATTTTTTGCTCTTGAAATATTGGACTAAATATTCTTAGCCTTCTTGCTTCTCGTGTTTTTTCAGTAAAGGTAAGGGAGAGTCAACAGAGAGAGAAAAAGCTGTTTCTACGTGCTAACTGCAACTACAAACTATTTTTTGTCTACAAAGGGAAGGAATAATAACTTTGAGAGACTGCTCATGTGAGTCATACTTTAAGGGAGTTCAAAATATAATTTGCCTGTTTCACCTTTAAGATTGTGCAAAGACCAGAATGTAAGTTAAAGTTCCCTCTTTTAGAGGGTTATTAAACAATAAATAACAGAATTTAAAAGGTACATGTGCTGTGTGATTGTGAGCTGCCCTGTTCTATTGTGCAACTAAACTCTGCTTGGGGGGGGACACATGCATTCGGAGTATAATATTTGCGTTCTGTAGGTTAGGGGTCCAAGGTTAGTTTGTGTCCAGCGTCCATGGTTTTGACGCCTCCAAAATCTACAATTAGAAAATTAGAACTCATTGATTATTGATTTGAACTTTCGACTTCTAGTCGAGTAGGAACCAACATGTACTGCATCCAAAGCATGCTCTCATCACACTCTCTGATCTATAGGTGAGTTATTCTTAAAAGGAAATAGGTTTTAGTAGTTTGCCTATACGGCTGGTAGATATTGAAAAACATGTCTGACAAGTACTGGGAAGTTTCAGGTGTGAGCAGGTCCATTAGGCTGTTCACTGGACAGGTAGGATAAATCACCCTACATGTAGAAATTGGGTTAACTGTGGGAGGAAGGAGAGGGGGAGCAAATGGTATCAGCAAATTACCTTTCTTTCATATCCTGGCCCCGTACTTCTGGAGAGGCCAAATCAAGAGTGCCGGGCTCTGCGTCTGACAGGTTGGAGCGTGTACTGTAGTAACACCTGACTGCCCTGTTCTAATTTCACCAGCAGCAGGAGCAGCTCCTTTATGTTGCCATAACCGGCAGCCCAGAAAACAATCAACAACAGGCCAGGAAGCAGGCCGCAAAATTGTAGCAAGACGAGAAGGTATAAGGAACTGTACAGGGATAATTAAGAAGGGTGAAGTGTGCAAAACGACCCTGGCAGGGTTGAGATAATATCCTCTGAATAAGCCGAGACACTCTGAAACTTGAGTTGGAATCTGAGGAACTCATTCACAGAATGAAAAAAAAGCCACACTGTGCAAACAAAGCCACCGGCGAGGTGACATTGAAAACGACTTGCTCCCGGAAGATCAGCCACTTTTACTGGCATCAATTTCCTGTTGATGCAACCCCCCCAAAAAAAGTCTTGCCTTAATCAATGTCCTCTCGTTAGAGCAAATTTAATTGGCTACCTCATAGTACAACAATTAGAATTGTGCCGATACCTCCTCCAGTTAACCGTTCAATCGCTGCACGCTTGCACAGCTACAGAGTTCAGCCCCTCGAACGATAATCAATTGATGAATATCAAATAGCCAACACGGACCCCGGGAAGATGGATGAGGCGGCGTCCTGAACAACCACGTCTCGGGGGGGGGGTCAGCTGGTTAGCCATTCAGCGCCACCAGAGGCTAACACTTTATACGGCAGCTACAATCAATCACAGCTCACAGATCATTTAAGGGACGAAAAGACAAAGTAAAAAAAAAGGTGCAGATTGTGCTTCTTCACTGTGATTGTAACCAACATGTACTGCATGCTAGAATCCAAACAAACAAAAAAAAGGAGAGGAGAGGGAGAGGAGCCGGGACAAAGTCTGCATCAAAAACACAATGAACCGGGATGAAAGTGCCTGCTCAGCTCCGCGGCGATGACAAACATCCAAATATCTGTCACTTGGTGTCTCCTTGTCATCACCTTTCGGGAGGGGCTGTCAGCACCGCTGTCAGCACATCCATTGGCAGATTTTCATCCCGCACTATTTATCCCTGAGCAGGTGTTCCTGACTGCATTCACAATAAATGACAAGTGAGAATAATTGGACAAAATCCTGAAATTGAGTGGAAGGGATGAGAATTTTCTTCTTTTTTTTGCTCCCTTGGATCTTGAGAAAGAAATTAAGATACAGTCTGAGTGTGTCACCGTTGATTAGATGATTGAGATCGATTTAAATGATGGGCCGATGATTTGCAAAGGCATGAGTGTTCATTTTGGGAACTGAAAGTAAAAGAAAAGTGCAGCTGCTGCCATTTTATGAAAATGTATTCAGTATTAACACTGATTCAGTTGGCTTATAATGACGGCTCCTGGCTAGACTTGTCACCTTGCTCCGTGGCCCTAACAGGCATTTTCTTTCGACACCATAATGTCAGCCTGCCACAGGACGGAGCAGAGGGCTGAATTTTTAAATCTGTGCAGCGTGCACAGGCAAGTGCTGATGGCTGAAAACTAAGAAAGAGGCATTTCAGGTGAAACTTACTTGTTTTTAATTCTTAGATATAAATAAAAAAAATAACTATAATGTAATCTGAAATCAATCCTGATTACTTTGCCTACATTTTTGGTCAAACATTACCTCCAATCCAGCAGATGAACTTACCAAGAATAACAGTGAGGCTCTTTGTCTGCCTGTGATTGGTCCACCACAGCAGGCCATTGTTATAGTATCTTATCTGGGTGAATAATTGATTGTGATTGCCTGCAGGGTGTCTATCAATTCCTTAAAAATGGACACCTTTTAAGTAGTTCTGTTGAAACTATCTTTGCATCTTGCGCTGGCTGAACTTTTGCAGTGATTACATAAAAGATATGTGTATATTTAAATCTCCTAACAGACAATCACATGTGATATCTGGTCTGTTCACTTGAATTTCCATTGCATGTGAAGCTTATGTTTACGACTCCTCGGGTATTGGTCAAACCCTCGGGCTTTGCAGGGAGACAAGATTTATTTCCGGGCTTTTTGTGCCTTAATTGTAGAGATAGTGGAAAGAGTCGGAAATCAGGGAAAGAGAATGATGTGCAGGAAAGGAGCCACAGGAGGGATTTGAACCTGGGCCGCCCGCTTGGAGGACTATAGCCTCCATACACGGGGTGTGCACACTAACCACTGCGCCACCAGCACAATTCTTATAAGACCATAAATAAAGATTCATTTTTTTCCCCTTAGCATGTGGCTAAAGCCTTTCCAGTCTTCCTTATTGGGAGAATACTGGACACCTAATCGAGCTTCATCCCTTACGTATAGCAGCTATTCTGTCTTAACATCCCTTAGCTGTATATGCCTCCACAGCCTGAGCAAAAAAAAGAAAGACGGCAAAATAGCACATCAAAAAAGACTAAGACCCAATATATTTCCTAATACCTCTGGTTCGAGGAGGGGTTATCATTGCCTCACAGTCCTCTGCAGTGTATCGAAGCCTCCATCAGCGCTGAGATACCGGGTCACTTTCACTCTAAAATAGCAGCTAGACCCGTCGGATAAAGACAATGATCCCATATCTCTTCAGGGTGCTCAGTGTAAGTATCAGCCTCCCCTGTGTTTTGAAAAGATATGGCTCGAAGCAGACAGGCATTAGAGGACCGTCTGAGAAAAACAGGACAGAAAACAAAAGTGAGTAAATATCCAATTTGCTGCAGAAATCACACATTTTCACGGTTATCCCCCGTGATAATTTGAATGTGTTTTCCTTTTTGGTTCATGGCGAATTCCAATATTTTTTCCCAGTGTGAAGTAGGACAGCAAGGCTCTGCGTGTCTCCTGCTGTATAATGATATTTTTTTTTTAGTGTGGCCAAATAGTCGACGCAGTTGGCAGTTGTTGTCCGAAATGTGAATTTATTTGTCTGGAATCCGTACTCTTGGTACTTTTTCTGTTGAACAATTGGTTCATTTTTACATTCTCTTCCGAAGATTTTTTCTGTGAAAGACTCATTTTTTACCTCTCTTATTAACAATTCCCGCCGCATCCATTCAAGTGCTCAAGCTTCTGATTGATTGGGCTGAAATGATTAGTTCTTATCTCACCCGTTGGCTGTAAAGGATACTCAGCCTGCAGGCAAACAGAGAGGCTTGATTCTGTATCACAAATGCAAGAATTTCATCTCCTGCTTTTTTAGTTTTTCTCCTCGGAGCCCCACTCCAACAAAAAAGCTTTCCATCTGCCGGGCATTGTTCAAAAATAAAAATGGGGCCCGAGAGCCGCTATAACAGAGCGTGGAATCACATTTTTTCAGAGACTGTGAAAGCAACGATAGCTCTCCATTATCTGCAAAAAAAATCTGGGACGAGGTTCATCCCTCTGAGGTTTTAAGTAAAGCGAAGTCCTTGTCATAACTTAACACCTCTTGTTCCAGATCTTTTAACGCATCCCTCTTCAGAAATGACTTCTGCTTCAGTGTGGGAATAAGGAAATCTGTTTGAGCCGTGTTAATATTAAAGGCGAGAAGAGAAGTCAGCGGACATGAATAAGTGAGAGGGCATAGAGAGACTCGTTTGTCTTTATCGTTGGAATCAAAGAGAATCGAGGGAGGGGGAAGATAGAGGGAAAATGGCACAATAGTACATGGGACTGATAGGAAATAGTGCTCAAGCTGAAAAAGTCATCCATGAAATTGCGAGTTGCATCCCTTTAAAGCCTCTTGATTGATGGTGGCAGTTTAAAAAGCCTGGCAGTTCCCCAGGTCTGTGGAAGTATTAGAAACAAGTACTTTAAGGTTCTCTTAAAGGTAAATGCACCCTAAAACACTTTCACCCAGTTAAATAACAGCTATTGGCAGCAAACATTTCTGGGCCCAATCTGCCGCTTGGTAATGTGTTCCTCTTATTCCTGTTGATAGCCGGCCAGACGTTACAATTGGCCTCTACAGCTGTGTGCTACTTAATAGGAGCATGTTTTGTCTGGCTGTTTTTTTCTACAGTAAATCTCAAATTTAAGTGCCTTCAGCTGGAGACAACAGATATGCCTCTGCTCTAAAAAAAAAAAAAAAAAAAAAAATACATTCTGGGTAAAGGTAAATTTATTGTTAGAAAGTGCAAATTGTTTGAGCCGAGGATTTTCCTTCTCCACCTGCAGCACACTAAAGTATTACACTCTTACATGTTCTATTTGTGATTTACTTCTGCGGTTATGAAAATGGATCTAAATAGCTGCATTTCATTTTCCTAGTTACTATGGCAACAAGCTCTATAACCTGTAACCTCTTTATTAATCCCTGTCTTTGTTGCAGCTTTAGATTACAGTGTACAGACAGTTTAGTTCAAGTTGACCTCTTCTGCTGATCCTCATTTTAAAACTCACAGTGTTACAATGCTGGATTCCCAAACTAAACGAGGGGCAAAGTTTCAGATCATGTGGTTAACGTACGGTGAAGTAATCCCAGGATGAGTCTGCAGAGGGCGCTAAACAGCTTGTTTTGCAAAACACGCAATAGTTCCTCGATATGAAACCAAGAATTTCCCGAGACGGCTTCGAACCTCTACATAAGACCTCTTGCAACTTTCTTCTCCGAGCACTGGAGAGCAGACCCTCCTCTGGCAGCCCTGCAGCGTTGTGCCCCAGGGAAAGTTTCCAGAGAGCTGGCCAATCAGAAGAAAGTGGGCACGTGAGGAGGGGGCCTTAAAGAGACAGCAGCTGTATTAACTGTTTCAGGCAGATGCTGAAATGAGGGTTTTTACTGACACTGGTATCAGATAAAAAAGGAGGTTTTTGAGCTGTAAATCATGCAAAGCTACTCTAAACGTTTTACAGACTGACAACATGAAAGGCTTGTGTATGTGAACTAGTGTTTTAAAGCCTTTGGACATCTTGCGAGAGAAATGTGACCTACTGCCAAAGTTACATAGTGCTGAAATCAGGCGACCGGGGCACTCTGTGGACAAGCAATAGATGCTTTTATTCTGTTTAAGGATCATTTACAACAAAAAGTTGAAGTCTGAATCTAGCGTCAACTTTTCAGTCTCGTTCTGATCTACCATCCTAAAAACAGAAGCTCCAAGATTAATTTGAACTCTGGGTGTCTCACTTAGGAGTTTTAAGCTCCTTCTGCCAACTATAAGGCAGCTATAATGTACTCATTAACGCTGGCTGCTTGTTGGACTACATCCACTGCTCTAAATCCAGAAGCATGATACATTTATTTTTAGAGCTCATGACAGAACATAGATCTGCAGAACAGGTCACAGTCTCGATATCACTTCATGTTATTTTCATTTTACAGAAACCTGAATACAAAATAAACCTTCCTATACAAAATTATAAATGTTAGTTATAGATGTAGTGAATGAGGAACGTGTTGAATGAGTGTTGGCAAAGGTGGTATTTGTTGTAAGGAGGATGACTCAAAGCAGGTGCATTGTGGGAGTTATTCAGGTCTTTTTTTTATGTCACTTATGCTGTGATGAGGTGAGCCCTGCACAAACCTCCTCGACCTCTGACGCTTCTTTTGATTCTCATGTTTCCTCTTCACTGAACAACACAGGAAGCTCCGAAAGCACATTGACTTCTTTTCGGTATATACCCAAGGCCGCCCATAAGGAGAGATAAAGGGGAAGCTCTCTGGGGTCCAAAAAACGTGGTCCACCCCATCCAATTATTAGCAACAATGACCACATATTATTTCTCACCAAAATTCTCACCATCACCTCTACAAGCAAAAAGTATGCATTTTATTTGTATCCGCTTCAAAATCTGAACCCCCTCCTCTACAAATTATATAAGACTTTTTTTTGGTTATGTTACCGACGTAAGCTGGCCCATTGACCTTAACCGTTATGCCAATTATGTCGGAATAAGTATACCCATTCCAGGACCTGCACAGAGTCAGGATGCCAGAAAATAAATAAAGCAGAATAGAATACATAATTAGACATATCTGCACGGTGAATTTGAGTTTCTAAAGGAAACTGTTCAATGTCCAAATCTATAAAATACAAGGAGAAGGTAATTCAGCTCATGATTTGTCACTGTTAAAGCTGTTAATAAGTTAGTTGCTATTAAGTTACTGGATTGACCAACACACTACTACAATTATAATTTCAGGCAAACTTGATTTTTCTTTTCATTCGGAGCTTACTGAATCAATTTTGACAATGCATGGCCTTGAAATCTCTGTACACTAAAAGACCTCCAGCTGCACGAATCTGATAAAAGCGAGGTGTAAAGAAAGAAGGCTTTTACAGTGACGCTGCTGCACGAGGCCTTTGGAGGTGTGTGAGTTGGCCCTGAGTGTGAAAGCGATGACCCATAATGAATAAAATCCATCTGCACTTTTTTCCCATTTGAACGCCAACTTATTATCTATCAGTGTGTCGTCTCTCTCGTGCAGTTTTCATTGAGAATTGACTGAATATAAATTCCTTTTTATGGTTGAACATAATGAGAATATTACATGAAGTCAAAGTTGCAAACCTCATTCTCAATCTCGTAAAAAAAGTTGTCATGAATAACCACCCAAATATCATTTAATGTCTCCACTTCAGTGAGAAACTGCTCTCCAATAATAACCCCATCTCAGATTTTAAATGCACATTTTTTATATATATTTGATCTCCTCTTTGTTTAAGACGGAGTTCACAGAGGTGAAATTGATTTTCAGATTCACACGTTCTTATTTGCAAATAAAGAGAATCATATCTCATAACCATTATTATTTCCCTGAAGCTTTATTTTTCACTTCAGCTGCTTCCATCAACATGCTCATTATTCAGCACAGGATTATTTGCTTTTACAACGACTCTGTTTGCTTTCATTTTTAAACTGCATGGTGCTGTGTTGTATGAGCTATATGAGCAGTGATCCACTGTTAGAAGATGTTTCAGAACTAGATCTTCATGTTGTTATGTTGCTAAGCAACATGGACCAACCCTCTCACTTCATACTGGGGGTATCTTATTTCACTGTTTCTCATTTGCTTTGAGGAAAGGTAAAGCTTTGTTTGTTGCATTGTGCTAGTTACAAGCGTCAACCTCTTGTGGTGAAAAATGGAGCCAATGGAAAAAACTGTAGTTCCTCAAGTGTCCACATGAGGCTTCCTGCAAAAGCCAAGTAATCCCCATCAGGTCCCATTCTGAGATGGCTGTTTTAACATTTTATTTTGGGGCTTTTGTAGCTTTTATGGTACAGGGCAGTGGATACAGTAGAAAATAGGGAGGGGAGAGTTAGGAAGACATGCGAGAAAGAGGCCAAAAGTCGGAGTTAGATAGAAATAAAGATGTTTACAGCCTGGTTCAAAAAACAAAGTTGGTATAAAAAGCAAATTTCTTTACTCACACTATATGGGGGGGGGGGGGGGGGGGGGGGGGTGACCGCCATGTTGGGCTTCTAAATGTCACTTCAGAAACACATTAGTGACATCATTGGTACAACGGTTGGTAGTTCCAGGCGTACCTTATATCTCTATTAAAGAAAGTAGTGGAGCTTTAAGATGTTGTTTTGAAGGGTTTGAGTATTTCACTGGCTTTATGGTCACATCTATTCTCCAACAGAACAGTCATTGATTGCATCAATTTGGGCTCTTTTATGCTCATATTTACAAATGTATGACCTCAAGCCCACAGATAAATCCTTCTCTGGAGTCAAGATGACACGTTCTATGTCATAAATTCATTTTTTTTTTTACATTAGTCAGCTGAATAATAACACAAGTTTAAATTGGGAACCCAGAGGTATAATTATGGAAATGTGACATAATTTAGCTGAACTGTGTTGAAATTGTGATTCTGCATAACTCAGGTGAGATGTGCGCGACACCTTTTACATGATTATTAAACCTGTCACATAATTACAAGGGGAGCTCTCGTACAGTGAGAAAACAGAGTGGAACAGATCTCCGAAGAACAAGAGGGGAATGCATATTTATGAGAAACGACGAGCTCATTATTCTAAGACGCCTGGCTCTGTGAAAACCTTTACAATAGGAGCCTTTTGCTGAAGACAGGCTATAAAACAAGTGACTGTATCTAATGTTGGGACTGCAGAATATCAGCATTACACTTCACATTGCTTGATCTAGATTAGAGATGCACAGATACTCAGATATGGATATTTAAAATTACATTTCAGCTGATTACCAACTCGGAGTATTTTTTTTTATTACTTCCTCATTATTCTTTGTGCCTGTTTTTCAAATGAGACCTGATGTATTTGAATAGTTCTTACTTGTCCCTCCTCTTGAAATGTCTCCTAACCATGTCTTACAAACAGCATGATGCCGATCTTTCCCAGAGACGGTGTAAGAATCCCACACTGCTGACATCAGTGACTTCTTCTGCCCAAGAAAAACTATTTGGAATCAGATGTTAGCTTGCTAGCTAGCCAGCATTATATTGATAGCACACAACAGATACACACCGTTTACTGACAGCGGTGCATGCTACATTGTTTGCCGATGTGCTGATGTCTGTTAACGGGGATGATGTCGGCCGATACCGATGTTCAACCGATGCATCCCTTAAATTGATCATTTCTATTTTTATTTCAAAATGCAAGATTTAAAAAGGTCCGTGTTTGATATTCTCAACTTGGCATCATCAGTCATGGTTCAAGAATAGTTTTGAGTTAAAAATCCACAGGGAGCACCTCCAATGTTATAATTAATCTGACAGTGTAAAGATAACTCTGGAAATGTCAGAAACCACTTTTATTTCTGCAACAATGCCCAAGACCAAGTAGACTGCTTATCAAGAGTGAATACCAACTCTGACTTCATCATTGAACAATCACCATGATGTGATGCTAGCATAACATTTGTTATTGAAGTGCCTCTAGTTAAGGCTAAACTAGCAGCTTTCGGTCATTTACGATTTTAATCATCATTATCTGCTGCACTAAGCACTAAGGTTTTTTTTAACTCCATGGTCAGACAACTTCTCTTCATTTTCCTTCGGTGTCTTTCACTAAAAAAACGTTCACAAATGATGCACATGAGCTTAGCAGTACAACAAGAGGGAGTGCTATAGGACTGTACAGCTGTCCCCCTGCCGTCCTGGGGGGCAAAGCAGTTGACAAGCGGCGCCTCTGGATATCATCTGATTGGATGCAAGAAGAAAGTTGGCATGATTTGTATTCTCATCATGTTGAGTGTGTGGAAGGACTAAGGTTCAGATGTAGCATCTGTTCTCTGTCTCCAGGCGTTTGTCCCCAACTCCTACTGAGCTCACAGTTTTTGTTTTATTTCCTACTAAGGTGATCACTCCAACCCCAATTTCGCCAATCAGACATGTTATTTTATTTCATCTTATTCGGCGAGAAAGCTGTGAGAAGTGAATCATACATTTGAGGAGAGCTAGACGATGACAATGCTCGGGGGGGGGGGGAGGGGGGGAGGACAGAAATGAAGGTCGACTCACCTCGACTGCGCTTCCAGCTGTCACAAGTGGACAGACAGGAGAATCACCTGAAACCTGAATTGATTTCTTTGAGAGAGAGCGAGAACAACATTTCAGATATCTGTTGACCTCCCTTGATGGAAAGTGTCACAGGCCGGGCCAAAGACGGCGCATAAGACGGAGTAGAGTCAGACAGAAAATGTCATTTCAGGAGGAGACAAGCTGTGCCTTTTTAAAAAGTGCCACTGGCCAGCTCCCATTACAGACGCTGCTGTCACTTCCAGCTGGATGTAAACTTCTGAACTGCGGCGCTCTTCAGCCTCTAATGAGCGGAGAATCAGGGTTTTATTGCAGTATAATTCCTCCAGTGGAAAAAAGCACTTAGCGCATGTGTTACATCTCAAGAAGAAGGTGCCTCTGTCTAACATCCAAGCATAAATTAACGTTTTCATATTACATCCCAAATGACACAATAGCCGTATGTCTGCTAGTTATTCTCTTTGCGCCCTCCTTCAAACAGCTGCCGCGGCTGGCTTGATGATTTATTAACTCGAGGTATTTGATGAAGCTCTCCTAGAGAAAGCCACTTGATAGAGTCTCCTAGCAATGGAAACAATTTCAAGCCAACTTCACAGATAATTAGGCACTTTAGCCTGCGGACTTGATTTTCGAAATAAGCCGAGCTCCCAGCAAACACACTTATACCTCAACACAGTGGAAAAGCTCCGGGGTGTACGGGATGGGAAGGTGGAGGGGAGGGGGGGGGGGGGGGTCTTTGGAGGACAACTTTGTTCCATTCTTTAGGGCGTCTTTTTAAAGGTTGACTAACGTGTAGCTCAGAATCTCCAGACATTGTTTTTTTTAACAGCTTTATCTGATATTTTTAGTGAATTACCTCACAGTTGCTTATAAGACAGGAAGCAAAAGCTCCAGTATTTTCTACCACCTCCATGTTTTCAGTGGGAGTACCAGCTGTAAATATCGACTATGTATTTGAATGCAGGTTAAACAGGGCTCCTACTCTTCTCATCTCTTGTGGTGCTACACAGGATGGTATATTTTCTGTATTTTGCACAAGTTGACAGCAACACATGCAGGCGTTCCTTGTACATTAACGCTTCGTCTTGTACTCAGTAATCTTGTATACCCATTAATTACACATATATATGCAGGTAATTGGTGCATCATTTTCGCGCCTTAGTAATGTTATGTCTCCAGTTTGGTTCTGAGTCTGACACTGGACCAGAGAGCGGAGTACTGCAAAGATGATTCACTCTGAAGAGGAAGAGGAAATTAACACCCTGAGTACTGCTTAAGCAGAGAGGTCAAATATCTTGGCAACCTTTTGCAAATGATTCAATGGATGATGAAGCCAGTTTAATACAGAATGTTGGGTGGTACAGCATGTTCTATGCATTTGCAAAATCAATTCTATTTGCATCCCAGTGATGTCATGGCGACTCTTTTTGAGGCTGCTTTGCTCCTCGGCGCATCAAAAAGAGTAAAAAGCTGAGAACTATGTTGAATGCCGTCGTGCCGTGCCGAGATCTTCATACATTATGTGTGCCAAGATTTGACAGTGTGTTAGTCATATGTTCATCAGAAGATTAGTATCTACAAGTCAAGACAGTGATAAGAAACCGTATGGAGAAGCACTCTGTGTCCACGCTGGAGTACATGGAGAACGTATGAATGAGTTGTTAACCTTCTGAAATTTGTGGGAGACTTCACTGGAGCTTTAACGATCGATCTTAAAGATACAATGTGCATATTCCACAACCAGGGGGCTCTCAATCAATCGCGGATTCTTGGGAGTCTGCTACTCCCCTCCCTCCCGGTGAAAACGAACTCTGCGTTGACGTAGTAAAGATGAACCTGACGAAGAGAATATGTTTACTGACCATGTATCCGAGTATAATTTACATGACGTTGTTATCACAGCAGCACATACAGCAACAGTACGGCAGCTTTCAGTAGCAGCTCCCGCTTCCTCTTGTAGCAATCTTTGACGTAACATCTGGTGTTTCCATGGCAACGATAAACATTCTGTCTGTTGCAGTTTTTCAAAATGAATTTAGATGTTTTAATGAAAAGCGGCCATGGAAAGATCTTGTAGCCTTTATTTGAGCTGTTTTTTTCTTTTTTGCAGAAAAATCAGAGGATTTGGTTTTGTGTTTTCACAGTGTACGATTGTTGAAGATGACATTTGGTAATGTTCTTGAATGCACGGTAAAGGTAGTGAAAATGTGTGCATTAGTTAGAGCGGGTGCTCCCCACACATCATGACAAACTTTCTTTTTATGTCCAATGCATGAAGTTTGAGCTCTTATGTATGTTTTGACTACTATAGAACAAAGTTTAAAAATGATATTGGGTATACACAGGGCCCACTGGTTTTAAACCTACAGAGACAATATACTGTCACAGTCCACAACATCATTAGATTGTTTGGGATATTAGGGAGTTAATGTATCATATGGGGTTTCTATGAGGCTGAAATTTCATTTTCTGCACCACGGTAGTGATGCTTTCATACCGCCTGCAGGTTTGTTATGAATTTACTGCACTCTAAAAATTACGTCCGTGTGATTGCATGGACTGATGTTTGCTTAACCATAATTGCGGGTGCATAGATGAATAACAGAATGATGCACGGTATATGGACCCCATATACTGCAAGGAAGTTAAACTATTTTACATCTCTAAGTATTCCATTATGTCTGTAATTTCATTAACGGAAAAAAAAAGAGAGAGCAGAGGACTGTCAGAGGTAATTAAAAGATAAGGTGAACAGTACAGTCTGCTCGCCCCGGCTGCATTAAGACATTTAGCTTCTACAGTCGGAGCATAATATCCCCTCAACACACACACATACATGTAACACACATATATAACACTGTAGTGATCACAGAGGTGCTCTCCCACCTGCCAAGCATACTCCTGGCAGATGTGAGCACTGGAGGGAGATGTGTTGCCGTCCTGCCGTGTTGAAACTGGTGAGATATTGAGTGTGACGTGTGCACAATGGTTGTCAACATGAATGACTCATAAACAAGCAAGAGATTAGGACAGCCTACACCGCGGCTCATTTCTGCAGAGATCGGAGAGGAGGCACGACACCATCTCAAATATCAATTCTCACTTCCATCTTCTGTTTTTTTTTTTTATGTCGTCTTCACGTGGGCTGGGGGAAAACTGGCAGCAGAGGACCAACATCAAAACTCAGGGATCATTTTTACTTGGTGGTTTTCTGGTTTGTGTTTGGTTTATTTCACCCTCCAGTAGATTAGGCACAACAGATAATACATTTTTAAGTATAAAAACCAGGGTACCCCAAGATTCCTGAGGTCAAATTTAAGATCTTTATCAGACCACTTCAACTAAAATCCAGTGCCAACATTGTGACATCACTGGCAAAGGAAGAATGGTCTACTAGCACAATTTGTTGGGTCACCGCCAACAGACCAGCCAAGCATTAACCAGAATTACACCAGCGTAAATCAACATAATTTACATCCTGGTCTCGGAGCTTTTCTATCACTATTATGATGACCTGAAGAGTCTACTCAATAATATTGGTCACCATGGTGACAAGGCTTGCCACAACTAGTGATTGGTTGTCAGGAGAACAGCCAAAAAAGTCAGAGCACTCTGAAAAAGACGCTGGATGCAGTATATGCTCTCATGCTGGTGTAAAAAAACAAACATTATTGTGACATGTAGTGGGCTAGCTAACGGCAGTGTTTGCTAACAAGCAGTAAGTTAGTAAGTACTAACAGTAAGTACCTCAACAACAACAACAACAACAACAACCAAAACAGTAAAATACAATCAGAGGACAGGTCACCACCGCACATGAATGGAGCCCCATTACGTGATGATTGAGCAGCATTACTTTTGTATAAGTCTATATGTAAGGCCTTCATTTGAGGGAGAAAAAAATTGCTCTGGCATGTTTTTGTTGACATAACTGGAAGAAATACAAGATGTGACTCTGATTATTACAGGGGGGAAAAAAAACCACTTGGTCTGCAGAGACTGTTCTGCTGCTTTATAGCTTGTAGAAGAAGAATCTCTATGGCTGTATAATGAGCGCAGATGGAGAGTTTTAACGAGAAAGTGACACCCCGAGTATTGCTGCAGCTACTCCACCCTCCAGCTGCAGGGATGAGAAGCATGGAAAAAAAAGAAGAGCAGATTAGAGGAGAATGGTGGATCAACTTCATCAGTTAATTAAACTCTATTGCAGCTTGATGAGCAATTAATCAAGGCGGCGTGCAGAGTGTCAGGCAGGGCTGAGTTCTTCGGTGTGGTGTGTGTGTGTGTGCACCATACAGTATGTTCCCGGGGGGGGGGGGGGGGGGCCTGTGGGGAGCAGCACTTACCAAGTGAGCAGCCCTAAAATTGTACAGGGTGTAATGGGCTGGGTTTATGTAAGCAGCTATCAATCACTCTGTGACATAAGCCTGCACCCTATTAGAGCTCCAGGATTAGGCTCCTCTCCGTGGTAATCTAACCGAGAATTACTTGTCTAAGTGGATCCAAATTTCAGGAAATGCTGAAATGTGTTTGATAATTATTTAGTGAAGTAAGCATGGGCGTTCAAAGCAAATCCCAGCCTTGTATCGGAAGGCAGAGGCAACACCAGTCTAAGTTAATCACGTTAATATGGGAGAAGCATGAGCATGTCAGAGATGTGACTTTTCCTGCAGATTTAGATTCTTATCTTTCATCTCATATCTGACTCCCTCAATCTAACGGTTTGGGAGTTTCTTGTTCTTTGTCACTCGGCCACTTTCATCTACGTCTTCCATCTCTTTCAGGACGTGTGAGGCGGGCCTTTTCTTTTTATGCTATGGAAATTCGAGTTGGCAGTTTGTGACTAAACGCAGTAAATTTATTAACGAGACCATGGGGAACATTAAAAGTCAATTGAAGGAGGCTATTAAAAGCAGGATTTTTAATTGGGTTGGTCCCTCCACTATAACATCTTTTTTTGTCTATCTCTCTCTCCTTTTTTTTTTTCTGAGAGTACTAAAAAAGTTCTCAATTAATGTGTTTGGTGTGTGCTAGTCCTTGAAAGAAAGTTCCCATTTGGACTCACAGATGCTACACTCTTGAGTTACATTTCACTGTAAATTGGAGCTCTTGAAAGATAGAGAATTGGGGTGAGAATCTGCCTGGCTGTGAGGTCTTGATGATGGCAGATGCTCGTCCTATCTGCTGTCTCTCACTGTGCAGTTTAGTCCTGCTGCGGAGCTGCTGTCTCGGTGGCTCTCACTGAAGAGATTTTTCAAGAGGGGGCAAATCTCTTAAAATGACAGACTACAACTTGCACAAGGCTTTTACTACAACAGCAGCAGCCTCTACAGATCATCCCCCCGCCCGTTCAGCTCTAAAAACTTGACTGCACTGTAGCCACTGTAGCATCTGCTTTCCAGTTTCTGTTGATTGGTGTTTAAGCCCGCGAGAGGGTCAGTTAATTGTGTTGGTACTGTGGTTTAATGCATCAGATTATATAATCTGTTGAAATTACATTACAAAGCTTACAATTGTCCTAGTTTTTGGTAACTTGGTGTGACACATTACAAATGGGTTTAATTGCACTTTAGCTTCTGGCTCTTGAGACCATGCGCGACTCATTCTGCACTTTAAGGGGACCAAGCTGTGTGTGTGTGTGTGTGTGTGTGTGTGTGTGTGTGTGTGTGTAGTAGTAGTGGTGGCCTTAAAAAGAGTCAATTTGTGCATGTAGGGGAGTCAAAGAGAGAGAGATGTAGTGTAGTATTGGCTGTGCTGACTGGATAATGACATGCAGAGTGCGGCGCTGCTACAGCAGGTTGAGCCCCCAACCAGATGCTCCTTTCACTGCAGCCCATAAGCAGAGAGGCTGCATCAACACACACACACACACACACAGACACACACTCTCATCCGAGCTGGATTAAGCAGGAGGATTGAGGGACTTCGATCATGTCGAGTAATAAGAGCTTATTAGAGTAGATCACAATCATGTGTGGATGTGACGAGATGGAGGCTAAGCTCAGTTCAAGCTGTCTTTGAGACATCCTCCTTATGTTTCACTACTTGTATTTTTTTACTCTCTCTCTCTCTCTCTCTCTCTCTCTCTCTCTCTGTGTGTGCAATGATTTTAATGTTGACTGCAGTTTAATGATTCAGTCTCATGGAAACTGTTCAGATTCAATGATATCCTCACAGCAAGATCTCAAGCTACTTCAGAGTTTTTGTGGTGATGGCGAGAGTGTGTCTCCAGTATTTTGAAGGGGAAATACTTAGGATTGTGTGTGTGCATGCGCATGTGTGTTTGTGTGTGTGTAGTAGGTGAAAAACATTTTATAGCACTTTAAAGAAGCAGGTAGCAGCGTCGCACAGAGGGACAGGCACACAGCACTCTGAAGCTCGAGGGGAAACTCTTACCTACTGACTATATAATTTATTCAAGTGATGTTATTAAAACTATAAACAACAAGACGCCTATTACAGGGGTTTTTTTTAATGACGTTTTTCAGAAGAACACAGAACCTGCAGTGTTCAAATATATCATCGATGTTACATGCGGCTGCCAATCCGAGGCTATAATCCATTCAGGTATTCTGAGTTATGGTCAACACAGTAGGTCCTGCAGTTTAATACATAAACACCAGGAAATGTCTGTTCAGCCTGTACACTGCAAAAAACAGATGTGCATGTGATAAAGAGGATCCTTTAAGGAGAGCTTATGTTGTCATATAAGTGACTCTGGGGGGTGACAGATGTAAACCCCACGGGAACAGCACAAAGGAAAAGCCTCACACTGACAAATCCCTCTTGGTTTACAGTAATGTTGTGATTCTAGAGCAAAAAGAAAAAGCATTGTGGCTAGAAATCATATTTAAATTGTAATATTAATTTTATTAAACCAAATGCTTATTACTGTTTGCTCAGATCTATTCAATGTCACCTCTAACCCTCTTGCCTCTCATTGTGATGTAATAACAAGTTTAAAACAGACTCTGGGCTGAAACAAAAGGACGGTACAGTACGGCTCCTTCCATTAAGAAGCTGGAGCCCAGCAGAGAGAGCACTCAGTCTAATGCACAGTAAATGTTGTATGCAAACTGAGCTTTCAAACTGACTTTGTCTAATTGAAATTGGCTTATTTCATTAAATATTTTCTGCAGTTCTATTGTGAAGAGTTCCCACTGGCCTTTATTCTTTCTCTAGATCAACATGTCTTCTTACAGTCACCATTAAAAGAGAAATAACTGAATTCTAGAAGTGAACAACATGTGTCCCAGAACAATCTGTTCAGCATATGATGAACAATGAACGTAAAGATTGCATGCATGCTGAACCGTTCAGGGAGTGCAGGAAAATAATTGAACTTTTTATCTTTTATAAGAACCATTATGCCCAGTATTAATGTTGAAGTCAAGACCACAGTAACCAAGACCATGACATACCCAAGACAAATGCTCCAAGAACGAGACAAGACCAAAACCAAGACATTTAGGGATCAAGACCAAGTCAAGACTTAGACCAAGACCATAAATATCAAAGAAAAATCATCATCTCGTGTGCAGGGGGTTTGTCACTCACTTAGACCGTAACACTGGGAAGGTTGCGGCAGTAACCGGGGGATACAAATCAAACTACACAAGAATTGAAGTCTGACCCACAAACAGTATTTTTTAAATGTCATTAAAACCGTTTCTTTTTCTGTGCTCTTGTCTTTTCAGGAAAAAGGAAACATCGCCGTGGTTTTTAACGTGGGAACAGACGACATTAATATTGAGGAGACGTCAAAGTTTGTAAATGACGGAAAGTACCATATAGTGAAGTTTACGAGGAGTGGGGGTAATGCCACTCTGCAGGTGGATGACCTGCCAGTCATTGAGCGCTACCCCACAGGTGAGTCACCCACTCTGCACTCTTTAATTACATCTGCTGCTGCTTTACAAAAGCGATCAAATGACCTCGAGATTATCAAGCCCACTATTAAAGCCTTATCTGTCAGGATGTTTTTGTGTTGACTTGGCATGTGCTTTAATTGCTTTTTTTATGTTTCTGTTTCCAGCAGCTGTTAAGATTATTACCAGTGTTGTGGAGTTTTTTTCCCCCATCCTCTCTGATGTTTATCGCTCTACATTAATCAATGCCGTTAAAGAACTCCAGTCTATGCAAACAGGCTGCACTTTAAAGCCTCCATAGTCTAAAATATAAACTGTAAGAAAGGGCAACGCCCACCTGCATTACCCCCCCCATACATTGATAATCCACCCACAGTGTGTTCAATGTAAGTCAAATCAATACGCTAT
Source organism: Labrus bergylta (assembly GCF_963930695.1). Lineage (NCBI taxonomy): Eukaryota > Metazoa > Chordata > Actinopteri > Labriformes > Labridae > Labrus > Labrus bergylta. The sequence continues at coordinate 27,903,815 of NC_089204.1, forward strand.
TTACAGACAAATTACCACTTTTATTGTGCCATGTAATTGTGTGCCAGTTCAATATTTATTCATCTGCCAATACAGTAGATTGATTGAATTAAAGTGACAGCGCAGACCAACCTGCAATGACAGAGTCAAATGAAACGAGCACCTGAATGAATCTGTTGTTTACCCAGAATTAAACACCAGATGATCAGCATCTGGTTAAAGCATGACGATGCACTCTCATATTAATCACTTTCACAGCAAACGGCCACGATTACTCATCGTGCTTTTCATTTTCTTTGTCATTAGTGCTACAACCAATAATAATCATTGTTATTCGTGTAGCACTATTCATAAACAAGGCTTACACGACAGTAGAGAATGAATTAGCTAATTACTACCTCGTGTAATGAATGTTAAGGAATTGAAAAACAACTCTACGTTCCACTTTATGTGACTGCAATACTCGTGCTGGCTCTCGCTTGTACAGTGAAGTGGTAACTGAGGGGAAAAACTCAGCAACACTGGTATATTTCTGTAGAATGTCAAGATGTTAGCAGTTTGATGGCTTTCAAAATGAATTTAAATGTCACTGCTTGTGTTGTTGAAATTGTTCACTTTTTAACTGCTTCAAGGCTTTGACAAAAGCGACAGAGGGTTAAAGGCGTGGGCCTATTAAACAACTCAAATTATGCACTTAAATCTTCAAAACTGCTAAATTGCTGCAGGAACAAGTCTACGTTACTGCGGCCTCATATCAGAATTTAGAAACATGTGTTCACAGATTGAGAGCTTGCATAACAACCAGACAGGACAAACAGGAGACAAATTCCACCTGTCTCTTCCCTTTTGCATAATGTCTGGTGACCTTTTTTAGCTCTGTCCGGTGCATTCATCCAAATGAAAGAGGGTTTTATGACTGAGACTCCACCGTCGCCTCTTGCCTCAGGTGATATGGAGGAAGCTAATGGCTTTTGACATGCTGTGGACATGGCAGAATGCACAGCAGGGTTAAATGCCTGGATGTTACGATCTCAATCTCCAAATAACAAACCCCCCTCCCTCTCCCCAAATGCTTCTGATACATACAGCTGTGCTGCTCATGACATGGATCAAGTTGGTGGAGTCATATTATTTTCATACACAAAGATGCAAGATTGATTGATTGATAAGTGTAAGATTGATAAAAATTTATCGTCCACATGTTGATAATCGATGAATTATTTCAGTGATTTTTCAAGCACAAAGAGATAAAAAGGCTGTTTCAAGCTTATTAAACGTTCAGCTCTGACGGTTATCTTGTCATTTATGACAGAAAATAAAAAAACGATTTTGATTTGATCACCTCAGGTTAGGTTGTCACGACACCAGAATTTAAATTCCGATACAAAAGTAGAAAAAAATCTTAACATTACTGGTACCTATTTCGATACCATAGCAACAAAAATACAACTCCTAGGTGTTTTTTATTTTTGGGTTTTCCAAATATTGCAATCAAACTCCAGCACAACATCTAAACTGCACATTTCACTGAGTTCGAAATCCATTTTAGAACGGAGGCAATCCAGAACTGTAAGATTTAGAGCGAGTGGCTATAACAATACCTTCATATTGACAATCCAAGAGAAATTATGAGAGGAGACATTCACACAATCGGGACATTCACACCCCTAGTCTAAATCATCTCCAAAAATAGGGTACAGACTCATTTTAGAATAATCAACCTAGATTATGGCTCATTATCCAGTTGAACTGACCCGTTGAATTTCAACAGACCACCGCTGCGCTCTTTTTCTTTCACCACGGCAGCTTTGAGTTAAAAATATCACTGAAGATATGTTAGCTTTTTAAAGCTTTGATAGTTTGTGATCACATCCATGATATCATGTATTTTGGGGTGCTGATGGCGCGGTGGTTGGTGCCCCGTGTGAGGAGGTTGTGGTCCTCTGGGTGGGTAGCCCAGGTTCGGGGCCAACCTGTGGCTCCTTTCCTGAATGTCATTCCCCACTCTTTCTCACCCTGGATTCTGGCTATGCCCACTGTCCTGTCCCTCCAATGAAGATACCTTGGGCCTGATGAGATATTAAAATATCAATCATTATTCTTGAAGATAATTAGCACATAAACCAATAATCATGGTTAGTTTCATCTCTACTGCAGAGTATGGCTAAAAATATTTTTTATGAATCAAGTGTTGATATATAGGAAAGAAAAATCTCTGATCTATACTTATTATTTTTGTTATATTGCACTTTTAAAATCTAGACTGAATGTCTTCCTCTCATCATAAATGCTGAGTAACAGATGCTGCGGGGAAAAGTGACCGACCTCCTCCCCACCAATCAAACGTCAGTGACAAAGCCAAGTCCAGCTACCTTATTAGAGCCATTACAGACTAATTACATCCAATCACAATTACTGCACGGCTCCTCCCCTCACCCCCCAGCACAAAAAGCCATCATTCTCTCAGCTAGCCTGTAGTTTGATTAGTATCCATGTATGCCTCTAACGCACTCGTAATAGCAGCCCTCAGCCGCTTGTAGGCCACTCACAGATCAACAGTGATTATAATAAGAGCAGACAGCAAAGATAAAAAATGATGGCTGCCGAGTGAGAAAGACAGAGAGCAGGAGATTATATGGGAGGGAGGGGTGCGATCGTTCTCAAAGCAAGGAAATAATTGCTTCACCAGGGCCGATATTGCTGCCCTGGTAATCTCATTAAAAGTCTCGCACTGCATACTTGTGAGCCATTAAAAGTCTTTAGCACAATTATTAGAATCTTAAAAAAAAGCAAAACGCACATGCAGACACATAACTAGCTTCTATTTGTCATCCTCTATTCTCGCTTTCTTTCTGAGATGCACACAAAAGCCTCGGCAGCAAGAAAAAGAAAAATTCAGTGCCTTCTCCCAAGTCTTGGCCATGGAAGTAATACCATCACAATGGTGCTACCGGGCCCTCAGGGTACAGTGCAGTATCCTATACGAGCACCCAATGAACACTCGCAGCTCGCAAAGATAATGGAGAAAGTCCCTGGCCTTATTCTTCAGCTGTTATCAGAGCGTGGTGCACTTACAAAGCTCTCTGTCTCCTCCTGCACTCCCCTCTGCTCACAGTTTCCTCTATTCTTGTCCTTCCTACCCCCCTCCTGTCCACCCCTGCCCCCTCAGTCGATCTCACCCCGTCCTGTTTTCCTCACCTTGCTGTGCGGAGTCTGATTTGTGGGATACAAGGGGAAGAGGGTTTATGCTTTATCCGTCAAAGCTCCATCCTGTATCTGCTCTCTGTTCTATCCATGATCCCATTCAGCCTATTGTGCAAGCAGTCATCACTGAGCATGCTTAAAAAATGGTGCAATGGCCTGCACAGCCAGAGTTGAACAAAAAAATAAAAGGGAGCAGAATAATGAAAATAATAGTGAGATTTGTGCAGGTTGCCTCCTTTTTTAATTCCCCCCCGGCTGCATGAACAGAGGAAGCATTTGCATATTTGTTCGTCTAATGTGCCGAGTGTCTCAGGGCTTGTAATGAGATAAAGCTCCCACCTTATCGGACCACTTTATTAACAAAAAAAAGGAAACAAGTGAGCGAGGGCAGAGCGGGTCAGTTGGGACGGCTCGGCTGAATTGCGGCTGTCTGGCGGAGGAGATAAGCAGGGCTGTCCCGCAAACCAAACCAAATCACCGCTCAGCAGCAGTCACTGGCTCGGCTCTGCAGGCTCGATGAATGGGTCCTGCTGCTGCATCAAAAGCCCAGGGGACAGCATTGTTTAACACTCGGGAGTCCCACAGTGGGGATCAATACACGATCAGACCTTGATTATATCCACACTTAATTAACCTCGGTATAAAGATAGACTCAGCGTCCCACCAGGGGGGCACAGACAAACAGATAGTGTAACTGTCTTTGAAAATGGAACGTGTTTTTGCACAAATGTAGAGGATTTTGGCACAGTGGCAAGGTGTGTGTGAGCATGAGAGTGTGTATGTGCCTTCCTGCCTGTGTCTACTTTTACTTCCAGCGGTATTCAACTGCTTTTGTTTTTGTTATGACATAACGAAAACGAAGGCTGTCATTAAAAAAGAAAATAAGAATAGACCTTTCATTTATTTCATTTCTTTTTGATACTGAATGCTGGTAGTTTAATTAACGTGCATAGACTTGAGCTTGTATATTTCTTTTCTAGTTTTCTGACTACTCAAAGCACTCAAAGCATCACCTACACATTCACACACTGATGGCAGAGGCTGCTATGTAAAGTGTCCATCAGTAATAACTAATCCAGAGCATTCAGAGCAACTTGGGGTTAAGTGTCTTGCCTAAGGACACAGCCGACATGTGGCTGTAGGAGCTGGAGGTTGAGCCCCCGACCTTCTGGTTGAGAGATGTCTATCTCTGTAAACTGAACCACAGCCTCCCCACATAGGAATGTGACCGCTGATCATCAGCCTTGACACACATTTTTATAAATTTGTGTTTGACCTTTTGTCTTTAAGTGTGAATTAAACACAATATTTGTTCAAGCCATGAAGAGATCCAACAACATGATGCTGAGGCCACATTCAAAACGTCAAAGAAGGTCCCTTTCAACAGAGATTATCACCTTTATGTTGCTAATAATCTGATAATCTGGTGCAAAATGTAAATATATATATATATATATATACACATATCTCCAAAATGACATTTTGATATTATATTTCTTATATCGATGTAAGAAATGACTCGGGGAGTTGTCATTGTAATGACTGCTGCTCTTCTTCAGCCTAACCTCCCGTGTCCTCCTCGTCCTCTAAACAGCTGTAGGCTAACTGTTCTCCTGAGCCCCGTTTGAAGCTGACCTCCCCTCAGATGAGGTGTCATGGCGGCAGGAAACGCAGAGGTGACATAACTTACACCCCGTGACTGACAAACGGAGGTGACAGGACCGAACAAAGCCCAGGACCGCTCCCCTGAATGCAGCAATTAATGGATTATTCATTAATTTAACATGCTGAAAATATAAGGAAGAACTGAAATGTGTGGGTTTGAGTGTGTGTGTCAGTCAGTGTGTGTGTTATTTGTCTATTCATTTGTTTGTGTCTCATTCTTGCATCATGCTCAGAAGAAGAATCAGGTGGTGCAGAGCTCCAGGGGCCTTGCATAAGGGAAATTCGGCGCGTGTTCGACACCAGGCAGTGTGGCAGACGTTACATAAGCCAAAAGCAACTGGAGGCTGGTGTGCTCGGCATCCACCTACCTGGAGGAAGCGCACTGATTTTTTGAGCTGCTGCATTAATTCAATCCATTGTTCAGTCATTCTTAGTTTATGACAGGACTGTTCTTTCATAAGGGATAAATTAATTCTTATTTCTAAATGAATTCTTTTTGAAATAATCGATGAAAACAAAAAATCGATGCTTTCTGTCCGTCTTCAGAATATCACTGACACATCTGACGGCCAAATTCCACCAGACGCGTGCCCGGGCCGTAACAGAGCTGAGATGGTGTTCACTTCATTCAATGTGTGTGCTTCACAGGGGAAAGATGACTTGAACACAAATTAGCATGCTAACAGCTAACATTAACCAAGTTTGAGAAACATTTCTTTGACGTGTATTTTGATTTCATAGTTTGCAACATGTCTCATCTGCTAACATGGAGGAGGCGGGCTTATTGACCTGTACTTCAGCCGGCCACTCGAGGGAGCCTTTAATCTTTTGGCTTCACTCCAGACGAGGTGTTGCGCTGTCCATTCTTTATACAGTCTATGTGCTAAAATGACATGTAGGCATCTCTGAATGTGCAGAATCACATTGAATGACTGGACTTTTTTTTCCCAAAAATGGTTCGCCCTAATGAATAATTAGAGATCTGGATTAGATTTGAAATATAGTCTACCTGTGTTTCTTCCTGCGTCACTGTTGAGGTAGAAATGTTCCTCTAAACCTCTTTAGTTCTCCAACCTGGCACAATCAGCCGCAGCCAAAATCCTCGAGCAGCGAGACGATCTTTAAGCCTTTATTCTCCGTCGCTGATCCTCTACAGTAATTCAAGCTGATGCAATTGAAAAAAGCGTCTTTTTATGCGTCTTCTTACCTCAAAGACCTTTCATCGGACTGACTGTGCATCTCTTACAAGGTTACCTTCCCTCCTTCATGTCTCCGCGATCGCTTCCCTTTTCTTCACCGAATCACTCTCCCAGCTACCGGATCTTTTTTATCTGCCAGAAAGTGAATTAATATAGTTGATGGGACAAACATTGTCAATCTGCCGGAAGAATAGAGCTGACTGAATTCAATCTGTGCAGACAATACCGAGGGGAAAAGCACTCAGAGACAGTGGCACTTTGCTGAAAGTCTCTTGTTCTGGAGAGGTTATTGGCCTTGACAAAAAAAGGGGGGGGGGGGGGATGCAGAGTTTGCCCTCATTAATGCCGAAGTAGCCCTCCAATCATGAAGTGGAGTTTTTCTGATACTAGTCCTCTTTGTCCTCGCTCTTTCCCTTTAAATACTGTTGGAAAACTACTTCCCCATTCACTCCAGTGTCATCTATGTGTTATATTCAAACAGCCACTCGCCAGGTGCGTGGCATCGGCAGTATAGGAAAATCCAAGGGGCGCTGGCCGTCCATAGGCGTCGTCACGGTACCCGAAATGAGTGAAGAAGAAAAGAAGAGGACATATTATCCCCCTCCTCCACCTTTTCAAACAATCCCCTGTGGTCTAAATGAAACATCTGTGCTTTGGTTAAAATATAAAATGAATCAAGCACCAGAGGAGGTTTGTGACCCTGTATAAACCAGCTCTCTCAGAACGCTCCGTTTTGGGGTGTGTGTGTCTCTTTAAATACAATGAGCTCCCCTGAGTTTTCCCCGTAGACGTCACTCCTCTGTAGCGAGAAAAAAAAATGGCGGACCTGCTCAGAAGTTTTGTTCTTGGCTGGGGGTGGAGATACCAGGGGAGGTGAGTTTTTTTTTGTTTTTTACCAGAATCCCACTGTGACATCACAAGGAGAGCATATTTGAAACAGAGCATTTTTCTGTGTGTTGTAAGACTTATGCAGACCACAAACAAAGGACTGGATGGATTTATTTCACATTTTGTGGATCTGTAGACACTTAGGTTACCCAAATAAATGTTCAAAAACACTTTGAAAGAGGATTTTTTCATAATATGTCCCCTTTAATGTTATTTTATAACTACCTGCTGCTTGTTACCTGCTCTTTGTTGGGGAGGAGGGCACTAAAATCTTGCCTATGAGCACCAAGTGGGTCAGGGCTCTGACTTTGACCCTCCTGAAGCTTTTGTCAAAGCCTTGTGATTGAATCTCTGACAGTGTATGTATCTACTTTGACATTGTTTTCTGACTTTTCTCCGACCAGATGCTCTGAATGTACACTGTGTTAACTGTTGTTTTGCACTTAGCTGATGTTTTCCTGTTAATTAGGCTGTGTATAAATGGGGTGGGCATGTTTAATAAGTTAAAGTTAAATCCTTTAAACCATAAAAGGTTGATTTAATAACTAATTTAAATGATGTTTTTTTTCTGTATAAATGCATATAACTAGTATAAAATCATTTTAAACCATCAAATGGGCTGGAAGAGTGGGGTTCAGATTTTTGTAATGTTTCTGTTTAAATATTGGATTGGGGGTTGGTTTATAACGTAGCTCTATTAACGTAGATGAAACATGAGCGTGCTACTTATTTTTCAATAACATAGGCCTAATTTGTTGGCTAAAAATAAAATAAAAGGAGTTTGTTCAGATAATGTTTCAGTAAACATTGTTTTTAAAATATACCAAACATTTTAAACATATAAAAACCTTGTGCCGTTGTTTAGCTCCAGCATTAAGTATGACGATTTAACCTTTGATCTTACAGATTGTAACCAATGAAATGTCTCTTTAAACTTTAAAGGCAACAATGATAACGAACGCCTGGCGATTGCTAGACAGCGAATCCCATACCGACTTGGTCGAGTAGTTGACGAATGGCTACTCGACAAAGGTAAAAAAATCACTGATTAAAATTTTAAATAAAATAATTTGAACGTAACCAAGTGGTAGAAGTTCTTCTGTCGATAATAAACATTAAAAAAAATAAATGTTCAGTTAAACTTTAAAAACCAAATGATTTGAAGAGTTCGATTAAGTTTGTCTTACTTTTCATAATAATGTATTTCTTTGAGAGATGTTTTAATACGTGTTTATTGTCAACTAAAGGTTAAAGGGACTGTAAATATGAATTTAAATCCTCTTACTGAAGTCACATGAGCATTGTTAAAAAAAAAATAATCCTCATAAATTGTGTTGCTGTAAACTTCTAAAGGATACTTTTAAAAAGTCATGACTAGTTTGCCAAGTGTTGTTTGAGACACTTGTGACACATGTTCAGTACAGTACAGTACTGGTTGTGATTTAAAAAGTGCCAGCAGTGATAAATAGAGTGCAATAAGAATTGGCATCAGAATTTTGAGTCCCTTTAACAGACATTGTAAATATGTATAGGGCCTTAGATGAAGGAACTGTAATATAAAACAAACTGAGTGCATGCTTTGTTTTTTATAGTTCAATAACTAATTCATATCTTTCACTTGAAATGTGAAATGAGCCCTATCATTTCCGTCTCTTTCATTTCCGTTCTGCGTTCTGTTCTGGGTTCTGTTCTGTTCTGTTCTGTTCTGAAATGTTGTTATTATTATTATTTTTTTTTTCCATGTCTCCTCCGACCCCATGTCTGTCCTAACTTTGACTTGCCTCGGGTTGCTTTTGCTAAAAGGATGAATAGAATCCAAAATATCCAGAAGTGTGTCCTGCTTCTTGTGAGATTGCACACAAGTAAAAGTGCAGATTTCACAGCCTGTAGTCGGTTTTTGAAGTTTGTTTCCCCCCACCATCCCCATGCTTGCTGTGCACGATAAGATCAAACACATACATACCGGTACATAACTTACACTTCTCTTTATGCTTAGCTTTGTTGGACGAATGCTTCTCATATTTTTCCTCGGGCCATTTTCCTGCAAACTAATCGTCCTTTTGTATGTTATCTTTAATCTGCTGCTCACACATAACATCACTAATTAATCTTTTACATTAGCTTGCCCTTTTAGCAAAGCTGCTTTGATTTTTTTTTTTTTTTTTTTTAAACCCTGTGTTATTATTTCACATGTTTCTTTTGTTTCTCTTTGTAGGCATCTCATCATTATAAGTGCAATAAATTACCCGGGTTTGCCTCCACAACCCGTAATTTATTGGTCTCATTAGCCACTGGGCAAATAATCTGTCTTTCTGTCGTTGTTGTTTTTTTTTTTTTCTTCCTGTTTCTGTAGAAGTGGCTGAGTCCACAGCTCAACATTCTTGTATATATGTAACGTTGTTTTCCCACAGGGCGGCAGCTTACAATCTTCAACAGCCAAACCACTATACAGATTGGGGGCTGGGAGCGGGACCGGAGTCGATCGTTTCAGGGCCAGCTCTCGGGCCTCTACTATAATGGCTTGAAGGTGTTCAACATGGCCGCCGAGGGAGATCCCAACATAAGGATCCAGGGCAGCGTGCGGCTGGTGGGGGAGTCGCCCTCCTCTATCACGCCGCAGTCCAGCACCACGGCCAACCGCTCGGAGACGTCCACATCCATCATGGAGATCACTACCACCACGGCGTCCAGCCGGCGGGTCAAACAGACGACACCGCGAGAGCCTCAGCAGGTAAGATCGCCTTTAAATGAGTCTGTCATCGGAGGCCTTCACTCGTGTCATTATTGTCTCCATTTGATCCATTTTAAAAGTGCTTACGATTCCCAGCGTGCAGTTAAGCACATCCCGGATTAATTGAATGCATTATGTCATTATGTTCTTATGAAGTGGAGCGCACGCTTCACTTTTAAGCGTCAAGTCTTTCTTCTCCTCGAGTCTTCTGACCTAAAAAAACGGAAGAAAATAAGAACATTGTTCCACCAATAGGAGCAGCTCGACAGGCTCACTGTGGAGCGTTTTCTCTCTTGGTAATCAGATGTGGCTCTGTGCAGTGTGTATGTATGTGTGTGTGTGTTGGAGTGATAACCATCGAAGAGGTCCTCCATCATCTTTATCTGTCCTCTATGAGGTGCGCAGCATCTGCAGGAGCATATTACTTCTCAAATGTCACCATGTGTGACTAAACAATGCAACACAAATCCTATCACATGAAATGGTGATCACGTCATGCATGCACACGACAGCTGAGCTTTCCTCTGAAAACTGAAGCAGGGCAGCAATGAGACAGGGATTTTTAAACCAAAACGTCTCACTATAAGAACATGTGATTTAGGCATTTACAAATATTTTCATACATTTTAATTCTGACTGTCACTAATTAATCACAGGATTTTCGTCATAATAATCTAAAAATAAAATGAATTACCTTAAACTTTGATGTACAGGACATCATTTTAAAACCAGTTTTTTCATCTATAAAGTGAGCTGCGCCCTGTGCGACCAGTATAAAACTCTAAGACATGTGCCGTCATGACCACAAGTGCAGCCGCCGCCATCACCCATTGCACTCAACCAGACATGAAATACTCGCCCCCATTCACTGTGGATTGCAAACGGCCATATCGCTGCACAAAACCTGCTGGGATACATACCTGCATGGAACGGGCTGGATGTGACAACTTTTTTTAGAGCTTAATTCTTTAAATATTGACGATTATACCGAATATTAAACTATTAAATAAGACCTGATATAATAAAAAGATACAATGCAGGGGATTTCAAAGACAGCCTGAGGACTCATACAAAGTTATAGTGTTGGGGGGCGGTGATAGCCTTGTGGTTAGTGCGCGCACCATGTACAGAGGTTGAAGTCCTCCAAGGAGGCGGCCCAGGTCGAATCCAACCTGTGGTTACTTACTCACATGTCATGTCTCTGATTTCTGACTCTATCCACTGTCCTGTCTCTAAATAAAGGCAGAAAAAGTCCAAAAATAGTCAAAATATTTTAATCATTCAGTGAGTCAGTTGTAGGGAAGGCCCACATAGCATTTTAAAATAAGCTTAAGAGTAGACGGAAACGACCCTTTAATAAGGTATTAATCAGCTTTTACAAATTTAGTTTAGAATCACTTTTTTTGGATTTCACTCGTTTGGATTAATCCAGCTGGGAAAGAGGAAGATTATAGCATCTCCAGGAGGGCGCGGGCGGGTTTAACTTCAAAACAGGAGATGTTTAAATTCTTTGATTTAAATGTTCCTTTTTGGACAGATTGTTTGACTTTCTCTCGTTACTGTTTCAATAAGATTACATTGAATACATTCCTTTAAAAGGATGATATGTGTTGATTACTTTCATTGTCCAGATTAGACAGACCGCAAATCGCTGTTCTTCAACCCGTTTCTAATATTTAATTTCATACAATGATCTTTTGTCGCCTTCATCAAAAAAACAAAAAGTGTTAAATCGACTTGAACTCTGAATGTAAAGTATTTCTCTTTCAATTTAGCAGACTGTTCAAGCTACAGCTTCGTTTAAAATTACAAACTACCACCAAGAATTTGCACCTCGTTTTCATCCTAGCAGCAGCAAACACCTCGCTCTACTCCCCCGTACCCTCCCTCCCTCTCTTTATTCCTCTGACCTGCAACCATCAAAACAGTTTGTGTAAGGGTCTGCAGATGCTGACAAATAATACAATCATAAATATTGATCCAGGGGAATGGTTTTCTCACGGACTCAGCACGGCTCATGGACCGTTGCAGGAGCATGTAATGCAGTAGACAATAGACTATAATTATATCCCAGCGCCATGCCGTGTAATAAATTGCCACCAAGGATCCGAGAGATTGGCAGAAAAGGAACAGGCTTGATAAGATGGATGCCCGTCTTTTTCACACCGTTACATATGGACAGCCAAATAAATGACCACGGCCATTTAGAAAGGCAAGTGTATTAGAGAGATAGTTCTTCATTTACATGTTTTCAGCTTCAGTGGTGTGATATCATTCTGACTTTATGCTAATCAGATGCAGCTCCAATGGGTAAATCAATCGCTGTTTGCCGTGTAGCAATCATGAGCAGTTATTGGATTTGATTTGAGTGTTTATGTGGAGCTCAATCGTTGAGATACTTGTCCCGATTGGTTTAAATGTTTGTTATGTGTACAGGTTATAACCAGGACATCTAAGGTATCAGGTCATACTGGGAGGAAAGGGATATAGATGATCTGATGCCACTACCAGTTGTGGTATTGGGAATGCCTTTGATACAGCCTAAAATCTTCTTCTTCTATTTTAGAGTCGCCTCCAAAGCTGTTTTATTAGAAATAATATTATGGCAGCCTGAAGCAGCTACTTGTATAAAATGGTGCAAAAGAAAAATGTGCTGCTAGTCAAAGAAGGCAAAGAAGGCAAAAAGTCAGCCGTAACTGTTTTCACATCGCATATTTTACGGCTACGTATATTTTCTAAAAAACATAATCATAATCAAGTATGACCTTGCCGACAGTCTTTGGGTACCGCTGAAGATAGTCTGTATAAAACATGAACGTAGTCTCGGTGACATCACCTATTGGCTTCGGGTTTTATAAAGTCACCATATTAGAAATATTATCTCATCTTAACTTTCAATCAAGCAAGTAACAGACAAAGAAAAGTGTAGCTGAGGGAGGCCCAGCAACAGCAAACAGCTGCAACACGTCCACCTGTCAGCACCTAATGATGTAAATGTGTAAGGTATTCTTAGGCCTAATGAGAGAAAACAAACAGATGAGTTATGAACTAATTCATACCCTGCATACTTTCAACCACATGCACTATTGGCAGGATCATACATTTACATGTTTTTGTACCAGGCTGTTAACATTTGTGCTGTAAAATTTGGAATTGTCAATGTGGGGATTCCTTGGATCTTTCAAACAGCCTCAAGTGGACACTCGTGGGACTGCAGTTTTTTTGCACTTCCACAAAGGCTTTACGTTTCACCATCGAAGGTTTTTTAATCGGGGTACTCTGTATTAGCAAATGCTACAAGAAAAACTTGTGTCAGAATGTCGCTAAAATCAATCTGAAGACATGTGTTGTGCTTTCAGGTTATGTTGAAAGATCCCATCTGAATCGACCTGCAAAGGCTTTGAAAAGTGAGAATAGTTCAAGGCTAACTGTGATGGTTAAGGTGTTATCTTATGCATTCACACAGAATAAAAAGGTCATTGGATTAACGAGTTGCTCAGTCATGTAGGGGGCAGAGATGAATGAGGCGTGCAGAAACCTGTGCATCGGAAGATGTCAATGTGTTCTGTTTGAGCCGACGTGACGACCTTCCCGCCGAGAGCTCCTGTGGTAGAACATTACTGTCTCAGGACACTACACTTACAAAGACATCGTGTCTGGCCCCGTGTAAAAAGAGATGGTGCATTCACTGTCCTTTCCTGTGAATAGTCAGCGTTTTAATCATTGTCCAGCTGTTCCATCTCTCCTCTTGATGGCTATTCAGTGAATGTTTTTTTATATCCTGAGAGGCCTGCGTTACTGGGACACATAACATTTTTAGTGAGGCTGGCCCCAGTGGAAATGGAGCTGCTAATGCTGCATGGAGGTTGGCAATATCAGGCTATAAGCATCGAAGCTCGATGACAAGGGTGCTCCAGAAAATGTACACCAGGCTGTCACATGCTCAGGTTCATTAAACATGGTGAGAACATATATCTGCTACCTTTTATAGGCCATGAGAGGTTACGATCAATACACTGTGATGTTAACCTAACATGCATTAATGTTTAAGTCTGGTTAAAGGAAGAATGTGACATTTTACACATAAACAAAGCAGAAATCAAGTATGTATATCCTATGTCTCTCTGAGTCATTACCGTCTACAATGAGGGAGAAGCTCGAGTCCCGCTGGCTGTGTTGTTGTCAGAGCCGTGTTGTGTATAAAAGCTGTTTTAGTCAAAGACTACAGAAAAGAAGAAGAACATACTCACTGATTATTTGGATGTCACATAAGTGTCACGTAAATCTCGGTCATTCTGTGTCAATTAATGTGCAACATGACGCTACTAGCTAACTAAAGTATGCTAACATTAGCATGCTAACACAATATTGCAGGACACAGGTGATTGCCGCTGGAGCAAAGGGCAATTTTGTCCGCCTCTTGTAAATCCACGGCCAGGGGGCTCTCAATCCAAACAAAAGCAAAAGATGACGTCAACGCTAGCATGGAATCATGGGAGTTCTCTCTGCTATTGGTGGGGTCAGCCCTATGTTCCCACAGCCCAATGGTCCCACAGATTTTTCTTTAAATTAAACCCTATGTTCCCACATTTCTAGGACATTTTCAAAATTAGGTCTTATGTTCCTACATTTCCCTTCAATTTAAGCCCTATCCTCCCACAAGATTTTTTGGAAGCACATTATAGTAAATGAATGAATGAATGAATGAGACATTTTATTTCGATCAGCAGCAATTTGGATGCAGCAGCATACAAATTTATGAAAAAGGAAATGTGGGAACATAGGGCTGTGGGAATATAGGCATGCTCCCGCTATCGGCACACTCAAGGATGGGTGGGGGAGGACGTGTTGGTGCTAAAGTGTATCACCGACTAGACTGATAGTCGTATACTTTAGTCAAACAGAGCTTGAACAATAGTTGTTGTTTTTGTATAATCTGTTTGCTTACGGGTACACATCATCATCTAGTTTCTCATGGCTGTGAACTCATAATGCTTGCCTCTAATAAAAGAAGTTTGCAGTCTATAATGACGGGACAATATAATGTTTCAGTGACACAAGCTCTGTTGATTAAGGCTTTGTCTTCTTGCTCCGTCCCTCTCCCCTCTCCTAGAGGGTAAAGCCAGCCCTGATCATCATTAGTGTAATGATTCTGAACAGGGTCTGGAGGGACTCAGACTTCTCAGGTGCCCCATCCAAAAAGTTCTCTAAATGCCCGACTGGGGTTACATTGTTATTGAATACTGTGGGCCTTGGCTTATGGGGACCATTACATTAATGTCATTCTTCTCAAACCACTGGGTGTCCACTCATGCTTTATTAACGGGAATATTATCATCTCAGAGCTCACTGGCTTAATCGGGAAAGAAGTGCACCATGGGAAAAAAGCTGATGAGTCAGAATTGTTATTTTAAGTGATTAGAATTTCCCTTTTGCTTAAAGGATAATTGGATTGATTTAATTCCAGGACTTACAACCCACTCAGATAAGAAGATGGTAGAGAAGAGTAAGACCTCGCCTTGGTTTAACCCTTACTTGGATCACATCCCAAGGTTTCATTTTGAGTTTCTACCATCGGCTCTTATGTGTCAAGTAGTCTCTGTAGTGGCTTTTTCTGCTGTGCGCTTCCAGGCCTGTGAAGGGGAGGTAGCTTAATGTAAGAGCTTCACTGTCACGTCTTAATGAAGCGTCTGCTCTCTGTAGCAGGGCCTGGCCACATCCAATTAAACCACAATGCACTGGGGTATGCGTTCACAAACAACAGAGCACCTTTTGTTTAGATACAGGAATAAGTTCTACTCATTTCCTTAACTTAGTGATATCATTAGAGTTGTTCTGATAACCAAAATGTCTCTTATGCAACCTTAAATGAGGGATCATGTTTCATTTTGAAATGGGCTAGAAGCTCAGCCGTCCTTTTCTTACACAATAAGGACACAATATTAATCTTCAAACACAATCAAAAATGTAGATGGAACCAGAGTAACAACTGCATCTTTTAAATAAGAAAAATGTGCATTTTCAAAGCCCTAACTTTAGCACCGTCCTTCTTTCACTTCCATAGACTAATGAGTGACTTTGCTGATCATTCATGCTAATTTAATTCAGCCCAAAGGCCATTAACTTATGACAAATAACATACCTGTAGAGTTACAGAAGAGGAAAACTCATCTAGCATCTTTTTACTTATATTCTTATGAAAATAGATTGTGTCTTGAGAGTGAAATTCACCACAAAGTCAGTGCTAAATCTGTTCGCGTGTTCATCACAATCTCCATCATGTGTTAGCATCAAGCTAACAAGCTAACAATGCACATAATGGTCCATCTGTGAGCTGTAGAGCCCCCACGGAGAATAATGCACCAGCTGCCACCTTTCAGATAGTTTCCCAGTTTATGTCCCAATCTGATTTAATTTACAATCCCTGAGTAAAATCAACTACTTTCAGAAATGGTGGTGAGAAAATTAGAAGTTCCCCCATTGCGCCTGTCAAATGCAACGCACCTTTCTATACACAGAAAGGTTAATTAAAGCAAGTGTTAACTGGAGACACATTTGAAATATACAGTAAAGTGTTTATGAATGCCAACCCACGCAGGTCTAACAACAACACTGTCTACTAATGAACAGATACTGTCAGAATAATAGAGCATTAACTCTTCATTATTTGTCTCCACCACTTGTCAGTTTTATATGTGGGAGAACTGCTGGTATCCTTTGGGATATATACGTATGTTGGGTTTTGGGTGCTGTAAGGTTCCTGGTTCGAATCCCCTTTCAGCCTTTCTGTGTGGAATTTGCATGTTCTCCCTGTGCATGTGTGGGCTCTCTCTGGGGACTCTGTTTTCCTCCCAGAGTCCAACGACATGCTCATAGGTTAATTGGTGACTCTAAATTGTCAGTAGGTGTGAGCATGAATGTTGGTCTGTCTCTATGTGTCAGCCTTGTGGTTGTAACCCCGCCTCCCGCCTAATGACAGCTGGGATCAGCTCCAGCCCCCCCACGACCCCGTATGCAGGATAAGCAGTATAGATAATGGAAATGGATGTTGGGTTCAGGGCAAGTTTTAGTATCATTATAATGTTTGCATTACATGGAAGTCAATGGAAGTCAAAGCTTAAGTTGCATGTTGCAGCCTTTTCAAAGGGCTGGTGGACCAAACAAAGGAAAATGTCAAGCGTCAGAGAGATAGCCTTTAATACCACATGATGCTTAATCAAAAGCTCTCAGGGATAAGAGATTGTGTGCCCTGTGTAGCTCTTACCCTCCCTGAAAAAAAGTACAAAGCCTGCTATCTAGAAGAGCCATTGAGGGCCCCCTTGACAGTGATGGATCCTCACCTACATGGCTCAGTATTATCAACACTGGCCAGCACACATACAGTATATAAATCTCTTGAGGAGCGGTCATAGTGTGAAGCTGCCATCCACCCGCAGAGCTGTCTGCAGGAACAGCCTCTTAAATTGGTGTTTGCTCGAGCAACAAAGACAGAACATCCCTAGGGGAAATGTTGTTTGATAGGATGTGTATGTGCCGTATGCAGTTACATAATTAATGCATGAAGTGTTATTGTTTGGGAAAGATATAACTAAGTCAAACTATATTAAACAAAGAATCACTCAGTGGTTTTATCCCTCAGTGACTTGGAACTCAAAGTAGACGTTTTGACATTGCTTAAACCAAAGTATTATTCCATCTAATTATTTGTTGTTGATTATTTCTTCCTTTTTATTTAAATTGATGGCATGCAAAACGTCCAGTAAATCCAGAGCATGTGCAAACCTTTCCGAATAACATCACTGTTTTTGTTTCTCTTGTTGTTAAGCATGATATCTAAGTCGCCCCAGACTGAGTTAACCTGAGGAAGCTACAGGCACAACGCGTTGTTCGCTCGCAATAAAATATGATAAAGTTATTTTCAGTGTGTCACAGATTATTGATTTATTTGTCATGGTATGTTCCTGAAACTGTGTGCACCTAAGAAGGTATAGGCTGTGCATGGGGTACCCTGTTGGCCATTTACATATTTGTATTGCTTTAAACAGACTTTAACATGACCTAGTATCAAAGGGGATGACTGCACTCAGAAGTAGACATTGTCACACCACAGTATATGCCTGTACAAACACATGGGGGAATTCATACAGTGGCTGTAAAGCTATTTATAAAGTCAAACCCTGAACCAGCTGCTGCATTCCTGCCTACTTGAAAATGGAGTCCAAGACAACCCTCCATTCTGTAAACACATTAGAACAATTGGCAATACAATATTTCTTTGATGGACAATAATATTTGACCCCATACGGTGTTTCATGCTCGCCATCTCTCTTTCATAACCTCCTCTGCGTCGAGTACAATTTCTCTTTTATAGCTTGTTGCTTGTGGAAATTTCGACAAATGCAGATTACGGCCTGTTCCGAGGGGAGAATGAACGGCCGCTATGTCACATCATTGCCACCAAATAGCCAATTGGCCCCACTGTTTTCTGAATTAACCCTAGGTGAGGTGGGTGTAATGGCCGTTAGGGGGGGAGGGGGGGAAGTGAGGAACATTCAAAACGCATTGTGCAGGGCCATTTCATTTGCAGTCACAGCACACGGTTCAGTTCCGGCTGAACTGTTCTTGTAGTGGCTGTGTTTGTCTTGTGCCCTGAGACGAGGGGCAGAAGAAACTCGGGCCCCTCTGTAATTCACGGGGATAATCGAAGATTTGACATGCTGCACCGCTACACCTTCAGTGCAGCGTGTTTGGGTACCTGCAAGACTCCCTCTCCGGCTCTCACAAACAATATAATAAACTTAATGTCACAGTGATGCTGTGGTGAAAAATCTTCTGCAACTAAGTTCTCACTAACTGCTCAGTCTGCACATTCCCTCCTTTTATAATCATCCACACACCCATGTCTCTTTATTGTATCTGGTATACTACCTTCAGGCATTGTTGTGATTGTCTAGATACTGGCAGGGATTATTGTTTTACAAGCTAAGGCTGCAAAAAGTCTGCACGGCCCAGATTTAATACTAATCCTGCATGCATCAATATTCAGACCTGAGACTTATCTCGGGTATTAAGCACTCCTCGGGCAACTGCAACACATGCAGAGCAGGTTCTTTAATTGTGCTACATGATGCGATACTCGCTTTTGAGTTTAAGGATGACTCAATCTTCATGTAAGATGCATGCTGATCTACTTTCAAATCCTCGCTCTGCCTCTCTGATCTTTAGGAAAGATTTGAATTTGGGAGCAAGTTGTCCATAATAATTAGATTTCTCAAAAAGGCCAATCCTGCAGTCTCATGTTCTGGCTCCACCTTTTTAAAGTGATTTTTAAAGTGAGATAAATGTACCATAAATTGCTATGAGGGTGTATTTTTTTTTCTGCATGAGGGTGTAAGGTAGAACCTGTAATACTTAATAATCAGACAGCTCAGCATTACTCACTTTTTACCAAAACTTTAGAACCATAGAAGCTTTTTTTTCCCCTCCAGGAACTTGCAGAAACATAACATGAGGCCTTTTAAGACCGCAGGAACTTTTCATAGTTCTAGGACTTGTTGGAACCCTCCTCCTTTTTTATTGCTTCTGCACCGCAGGAACTATGAACTATTTTAGTTCCTAGAACCCCATAAGGAGGAAACTTTTTAGCTCCTGTCCGTGCAATTAACCGTTAATAAACAGAGTAATTCTAGGTTATTTTATTATTTTACAAATTGATGCACGTCGCTGAAAACATTGTGGAACAACACATTTAATTTCATCCTCCGTTTGGTTGACCTGATTTAATTCTGTTCTGGGTCAGGAAAAAAAATGGAAAATTTGCCCTAATTCAGTTTTTAAATGTCAGTTTTGTTGAGTTAATTGAAGGGGGCCTCGTCTGCACAAGCTGCAAAAGAATGGAGACAGAGACAGAGTAACCCATCATCATCCTCCCAGCCCTCTCGACTCAGATTCATCCCCCTGGGACAAGTCAGACCAGGACACTGAGGAGTCTCAGCAGGACAACATTTTAGAACCTGTGATGGCTAACACTTAACTTTCAGTGTGAAGATCCTGCAGAAGGCTCGTGTCACAAACCTGCATAGAAGATGACTCAACTTTCACACCTCCCTGACCCAATCTTTTGTTCTAAAAAAATTGAGCATTCATCTTGTGTCTGCCTGTTTTTAGTTAGTTGACCTATTAAGCCCCTCCCTGTTTACAAACTGCTTTGGATAAACGGGCAAACATTCAGTAAGTCAAAAGGCTATTTTTTTGTCAACTAATAGGAGAAATGCAAGCCTCTAACAAGCGAGTAAGAGCTGTTTCCTGAGTATCTGGCAGTTAAGCATCGATTTCCCTTTCCTCGTTTTATTGCAGTATAAAAAGCATAGGTTGACTTTGTTTGTTCACTTTATGGCATCAGGATTTAGGATTCCCATCTGTGTTTGTGCCGGGGTCAGATATGTGATCTCGACTCTCTCTGCTGAGCTACATGATGGATGGTTGTTATTTTAAGGTGGCGTTTATTGTTTTTGTTTTGACTGGAAAGTCATAGAGAGGGGGACAGGGGGGGTGAGAGATACCAGACTGCATTTAGGCCACCAGTGAACACACAGGGCAGTTAAAATACTCTGCTGCTCGCTTACAAAAACATCGACAAGCGGCTCCTCCTTCTCCTTAACTTGATAATCCAGGTCTACAATCCCTCCCGCCCACTACGCCCTGCCAATGAAAGGCATCTGATCCAACCTTCACAACAGCGCCCTAAGACTCCAACTAGACTCTTCTCCTCTGTCGCCCCCCAGTGGTGGAACAAACTTCCAAACTCCATTTGATCTGCAGAGTCCCTCTGCACCTTTAAGAAAAAGCTAAAGACCCAGCTCTTTCATGAAACATTCGACTTTAATGATGATGATGACGGTTTTGTTTGATAACGACGACTTATAAGATGGTTTCTATACTGATTAGAGCTCTCAAGAACTGCCGTCGATGTTGTGCTCTGCCTCTGGTCACTTCCTGTCAACACCTCTGGTCGCTTGCTGTCCGGACTTAAAGCTGTTCGTTTGCACTTACTGACGCCGTTTTTCTCGTCTCTACATCTTCGCTTGTGTTGTACTTACTCTCTGATGTATGTCGCTTTGGATAAAAGCGTCTGCTAAATGAATTGTAGAAATGAACATAGAGTTTGCACGGCTAGCTCCAACAGCGAGGGGGGTGGGGGGGGGTGGGGGTACAGAAGTCGACATCTTTCTTATTTAAATGGAACCATTTCATTACTTCCTATCATAAAGTATCCCTCGTCTTCTTTTCTTCTCCATATTTGAATGTCCTTCTGTGAGTGTTACATGTTTGATAAGAGAGACTCTTTTTTTTTTTTTTAAAGATGACTCGCTAACATTTTGTTCTTCTCTTGTTCTGTACTTTGAAAGTCGGGCTGATTCTGATTCAATTTGTTGTTCAGAAAAACGATTTATCTGAAGGAACTCCCTCAAAAAGAAAAGAACAAATATCACACCAGTTGAAACATGACACTATTTAAGAACAGTTGGAATTTATTTTGTCAAGTCTTCACAGAGCCAGTATTAAAATTTTAATAACCCTGCACTGAATAGAGCTCAATAGGAAATTACTGATTTGCAGAGATGATTGTACGAGTTGTTATTTTACTCTCTCTCTCTGTAGTCAGCTTTTTCAAATTTATTTTGATAGGAAACGCTCGTCACTTCGCTAACCAAGTGGAACTGTTTGCTCCAACTCATCTTGACGCAGATCATATTGTAAAATGAAGAAAAACTCTCTTTTTTTGTCAAAATTCTCTCAGAGTGTGCCGGCAATTAAAAAAAAATGCACATGCAGAGCAAACTGAGAGGTTTTTAAAGAGTGGGAGAGAGAGAGAGAGGAACAGGGAGGAGGATTAATCAGTCCAGGCTTCAGTCCTGCTGAAGGATAAATTGTCTTATGGACTTAGAGACATACTGCAGTGTTTAGTGTGAGTGTCCATGCCCTGTGAGGTTGTGGTGCCTTCAATTATTCAGAGAAAGAAAACATCCTCGGGATACGATTTCCCCTGCAATGCAGATGTATGGGATTGACCATCACACTACTCAGATACCATGATCTTAAGGGTGGGGGGGGAAAGAGTGATTGTTATCAGTTGGCTCGCTTCTCTGACAGGTGCTCTATTGATTGTTCTGGTTGTATTATATTTATTGTCCCTTATGAACAGTGGCGCCAGGGAGCAGTGATATCAGAATGAGAATCAGAATCGAGGTTTATTGCCAAGTACATTTACACATACAAGGAATTTGACTTGGTGTATTGGTGCTAAACAATTAACAAGGAAATAAAGCAGAACTAGCAACAACTTAAATAATACAGAATAAGAAGATATTACAATATATAAAATATAATTTAAAAATGTAAAATGTAAAATATAAAATATAAAATATAAAAAGTAAAAATAAAAAACACAAAATGTACAAAAGGTGCAATGTAGGAGCTGTGCAGTGGATTATGAGAAAAAAAATCTTAGTGTGTGTAACTACTCACAGAATGCATGTAAGGAAAATACATTTTTAAAGTCCAGTGGGCATTAATGTAACATGTATGTATTAATGAATAGAGTGAGAAGATGGGGGCCGTAATGTTTCAAAACAGTGCTCAAGATTTTAAATCCAACAAGCAGAAAAGAAGGAATAATTATTCACAAGAAACTAGAACAAATAGGAATGTAATGTCTAACTCATGAGAGCAGGAGCAGGTTGAAATGTAGCATGCAGATTGAAATATCTCCGGTTCTGCACTTTTTGTGTCTCTCCGACCTCCTCGTCTTGCCCTTATGGTGAGCGGAGTGCCGTTGTCGGGGGCGCTCCTGGTGTGTTCTGCCCCAGGCCTGGTTCTGGGTTGGTGCCCACCCAGTGCTGACAGATGGTGAAGTAGGTATCGGTGTCGACCTGCAGTGGCTCCCGGGCCTGCAGCGTTCACTCCCAGAGACAGACCTTATCCATCATCTCAGCCTCACCGGGGGCCATTAGGGAAGCTGCCCTTCAAATACTGTTTCACACGTAAGGTCCAATGCCGCCGGGCGGTCCAGTCCACCTTGACATGGCTGAACATGCTTGTGTGTGTGTTCATGTGTGCTCACCATCTCCTGTGTTTTGTGATAATTGAAAGCAGTAACAGGCTTTTCTCGCAGCGGGTGCATGATAGTCCTCGTCTTCCTTTGGCTTGATTTAAAAGTCTGCAGAAATGTTTAGAGGCAGGTTCCCTCTTACCTTCAGCTGCTAATAAGATAGTCAACAAAGAAGCATCTTTTGTTTTTGCAGGTTTCACACTGTTGGCAGCAAACTACAGACGACTGCAGATTGTCCCATGAAGTCTGTTTTTGGATGACAAAAATGGAAACCTACGCAGTGTGAATGTCGCCTCTGTTGTTTAATAAAGTGTTGGATTGTGCGCGGAGGAGAAACTGACGCTGACAGCTTTTGCAGCATGTTTTATGCAGCATATTGTTGTCTCTCAGGACAGTTGCTGTTATGATTTGTAGAAACAGAAAATAGTCCTGGGCCAACTGTTGAGCATAAGATACAATTTGTGCTTCAGTGCCTCGCTCCCCACCTGCACGATGCTGCGATCAGCTGCTTTATACATGACATTCATGAACACGAGCTCCGTGCCAACATGCTCACCGAGCCGTGCTGAGCTCATTGCATTTAAAAAAAAAAAGGATTTCCTCAAAGGATGGTAGGAAGAGTTGCGTGCATCCAAAAGCTTATTTGTTAATTAAAGAAGCACTTAGGATTAAAATTTAACAAAATAGTTCTCACAGGAAATTAAATCGTAAATCCCATAATGTATTCCTTTAGTTGTAAAAAGCAAGTTGTGTGTATTTTGACGCAACAAAAAATATACTAATCTGTATCTAGATTCATACAAGAAGGCACCACATTAAGTCAACATAAGAACCTTGAAATGAGAACGCAGTGTGCTTGTGTAAAGATGGCTGGTTCTCATCTTTGACGCCACATCGAAGTGCTCCAAAGGAGAGTTTAGGAATGAAGAGGAGGATAATAGAAAGAAACTTCATTATCACGTTGATTCAATTAAACTAAAACAAATTCCAGGAGATGCAGAAATTAAATAAAGGCGTCTGCATTCCAGCAAACGAAGCCCTGTTATTTTTGTCAGACAAGTGGACAAGAAGGCGAGGGGGAAGAGTGAGAGTAATGGAAAAGAGGCCTCAGGAGAGGTATGTAACTCGATCATCAGGGTATAAGAGCGTGCAGTTTGAAGCTAAATATCAAGTTCTATTTGAATGAATAGTTTGACATTTTGAGAAAACATACTTTTCTTGTGAGGAGTCTTGGGAGTCTGTACCAAGAGGCAACAGAGTTTACTCTGAACTGAAAATCTGCATTTAGCTTCTAGGTTATTCATTTTGACTTCATTAAGCCTCATTCATAGATTTTTTAGAATTAGGGATGCGGCTGCTTTGACTGACAGGTGGATATGTGGCTGTTTGCAAGGAGGCAAAACAATAATACCCCCCACCAACACACACAAACACAACATAAAAACAGTTAAAGGTACTGAGGTTTTGTAAAATATCATAAAGGGCTATTTTTAACTCTCAAGATTATGAATTAGTCCAATTTTTAAAAATGGATCTAAATGTTGTTTAAAGGCTTTATATGTGATTTTTTCATCCAGCAGATGTCGCCCTTGAGCACCAGCATGAAACCAAAACAACTCGCGCTGCATTGTTGTGTTAGCATGCTAATGCTAGCGATCTTTATTATGCTGGTATCTTCACACTGCATGTAAATTTACCTGAAATGAGCGTGATCTAGAAACACAGTTAAGCAGTGAGTACAGTATGTTATTCTTCTTTTCTCTAGTCCCTCAATTAAACAATTTTTATACGTGAGGGGAGGAGTCAGCCGGCTGTCCTGGCGATGTAAACAAAGTGAAGATAGGACTCTGAAAACTCTGAAAACATCACAGACAGTGGGACTCGGGTGTTACACCCATTGTAGACAGTCATGACTCACAGAGTTATTTTCAGAGGATATACTTGATTTATATTATATTTAAGAGTGAAAAATCACATATAAAGACTTTAAATAAGAAAGGCCCGGTCAAATTTGCAGTCATGATTTCACTACAACACTGGACTCATCATGGAATCATTAAGGTATAAAAAAAAATGACTCCATGAATGCTGCACAATTTGGCCTTTGCATTATTTTGATTTCATATCATTTCCCATTTTCTACTCAGTTTTTATGTCTTTTGTTCCCCCCTCTCCTGAGCGAGTGCGTCCCTCATTAGTTTCAGAGGTGGCACTTGGCCCCCCTTTGTGAATGACACATCCAGACCTGCAGGACAAGGAATCTGATTATGACGCCGCTCTGTGGGAGCTACAGGCGACCTGGTCTGCTGTTGTAGGGCAAAGCTGCTCTCCCCTCTTCCCTCATGTCATGTTTTCGCAAAGGCTCCACGTGGGAATAAGACCCCGAGTACATTCATCTCAGCCGTGATGGCATCTATATTAGGATGACAAATTTGCTCCTGTCACTTGATGAGGGACTGGGACTGCATATCAAGATGCAGGTAAAGTCAGGAAGACAGCGATTTGTAGCCCGGGCTGCATATCTCTTCCCCTCCTGCTCTCTAAAAACACACACACATGCTTATATTTGTCATCTATTTTTAGATTTAGAGAGGAGAGAAACATGAAAATGAAGAATTATGTAGTCGCTTTTGACGGTTTCCCCCAAAATGACAAGTGTTTGTGTGTTAGCGTTTAGACAGGAAGCCCCCATGATTACAAGCCATTCTGGGATAATTGTGATTCCTCCCTCCCTCCAGCGCTTATCCTTAGTGTATGATATTCCTGCTGGGCAGTTCCCTGCTCTCAGGCCAGATTACTACCAAGGCAAGCTGCAGACACTCACATGGGCTCCAGATTCGATTTCAGATAAGGAAAAATATCAGGGCATCCCGAGGGGAAAATGCTTCAATGCTGGCAGATTTCATTTATCTGAGAAGTGTGAAAGCAAGGATAAGGAGGGGGGGAGGGACAAAGTCGACCATGTAATATACTTCTACCAAGAAGCGTTTATGCAAAGGCTACAGAGAGAAGAAATGAGAGAACAAGAGGGGGGGACGCGTAGGAGGTAGATGGAGCCAGATAGTTCTTATGAATTTCATATTAAGATTTTATCATTTAGAGCAAGTAGCTAACAGAAGGCGTTCAGCCCGTCTCCCGTGTAATCTGCTAGAAGCTGTATGCTACATGGCAGCCGCTCAGTGTGCTGCTCTCTCTCTGCACCGTGTGCTGGTGACTGCAGGCACTTGGCCATATTGTGTGCACATTATTTATACGTCCCCGGTAATAAATAATGAGCACCTTGCTTGGTTGGCAAATCAAAATATCAACTGTTCATCATTTTCTACAGATTGTTTTTTCGGTTGTATGAGAGGATGAGTTAGGCACCAGTCACACACGGTTCACTGTGAGTCACTGAGTGACGGTGTCATAGTGTGACGCAGGCACTGACTTGGCAATGGAATTTACATAAGAAGTGGGCGAAGCCTCGGGTTTTCTGAAGTGACACTAATGTTGAAGTGTCTTACACCTGCATTTCTTTGTATTTGCCAGAAGAGGGTGACTCCACTCGCTGTAAAAAGAAGATCAATGTATGGAACCAGATTGGAAGTCAGACGTCTTCTAAATTGAATTATTAACATAGTAAAATGTTCAAGTCGTCTTTGAAGCAGAGTCATGTTTATCACTTAAGTGATCGTCCCATTTGGAGTATAAAATGGTAAATTGGAATATGGTTTAGACCGTTGGCCACCTGTGATTGACAAGCCTCACAGCAGCCTGTCACCCAGGATACAGTCAGATACAGTAACCATAGAGTGTATAAAACATGGACGCTGTGTCAGTGATGTCACCCACTGGTTTCTGAAGCCCAACAATGACAGAAAACAGACAAAGAGGTGGATCTGAGGCAGGCATTAGGCCTCCTGACAAACTACAACGAGCCCGCTTGCAGTCAAGAGTGTGAGTGTGTAATCACATTTATTTATGCTGTCAAACTGGGAGTTTTAACACAGGTGTGTGTGGGACTTCCAGGGCTTTTGCAGCCAGCCTCAAGTGGACACTCGAGGAACTGCAGTTTTTTTGCGCCTCTGCATTGGCTTCTATTTCAACACCAAAAAACAAAGTAGCATGTTTTATCTCCCTGCTGAGCTTGTCCTGTCAAGTTAGTTTTTGGTTGTCTGGTGAAAACAGTCTAAACTTGTAAACCGACCACTCGCTGTGAATGTTTGCAGAGGAAAATGCTCATGAAGGCTAAAGTCTGCTTAGCACCAACGGCCCTGCAGCAGTTACAGGCATTAAAATTAACAATATAGGAGTATCTTTATGGTGATGGTCATGCTTGTTTTTGTAGGTCATACAGCAGATCTATGATTTCTAGTCTGTTTTTATAACCAAATAAAATCTCCTCACAGGAGGTTTAAAAGGCAGAGGGGTGAATCAACATGGCCGCTGCTTTCTACTCTCTCCTCCCCGCCTAAAAGCTTTGTTTTAATATCAAGTAACTTTTGTGCTTTTCCAGATCGTGCCTTAGCCCTATCATACACCTCACAAAGTCTTGAATTAGCATTAGGGGCCATGAGCACGTCTGTTCCTGGAAAATGAGTTGATGGGGGTCCTCGGGGGGGGGGGGGGGGGGGGGGGGGGCTTCAGAAACATCAGCAAAGAGATTCAGCAGTGCCTTGAAGCAGCCGCGTTGAATAGGGCAGAGTTCTCAGGTACTCCAGAGGGAGCATGTTTAATGAGGGCACCGGCATGTGTACATTTTGAAGCAGCTCTCCATTTACCTCATTTCCATTTCTTCTTGTGCGTTACACCTTTACATTATCTCTGACCCCCCCCCCCCCCCCCCTCCCTCATGCAGCCTCACATTTTACACAGCGCAAACCCCCCTCTGGCGCTGTGCACCAAGCTAGCAGTTGACCTACTGCTCACTCACTCTTAAGTCTTTTTGTTTTCAGTTAGAAAGTAAATCTCCCTCTGTTATTGGAATTATGCGCTTTACTTTACCAACACAATGAGAAATGTATCCACCAACAGTCTTTGCATAGAGGGGGCGAAAGTGCACCGTTCTTTACTAACAGAGAAGTGCACAAACTTGTGTAAAGAACAAACTGTCAGAAGTAGAAGTAATCACACAACTTCTCAACTTCTTCTGAATAAGTACAGGCTTTAAAATGTTCAGTAAATTGGCAAAACTGAGTCCTCTGAAGGAAAGTTTCTATCACCTGCTTGTGTGAAAACATTTGAACCATACGTGGACTTGGTGGACTTTTAAAGTGAAACTGTCGCTCCACTGTGCAATCAGTTATTGTCTCGTGCGTTAAAGACTTAATCTTTGTGATGATGTGAAGGCGCATGTTGTTGTGATGTGAAATAAGTTGCCGTGATATTCATTGGCCTGGGGTTAAACGGCTACACTGGAGATTTATTTCTTTATTTATTGGTAGGAAAACCTGATATATAACTTAGATTACTTTCTGCTCCCAGTGAAGCTGCTAAACATGTTACAACGTTACATATAATATCTGCAGGGATGTACGTTTTCCTGGAGGCTCACTTTCCCTATAGCTATATTTGTCGCTGTCCTCTTCCTCTTAGCCTTGATGTGATAACCCCCCCTCTCTAGAGTAGATGCTCATGCAGGTCACCATGTGGTGGACACTGAAGCTTCAGTGTTTATCCAGCTCTGCATCAGTCTGTAAACCTTTCTGTGTTCTAACCTCTCTCCATTTTTCAAAAGCATCTCCAATGTTGATATTTTTAGGTTGGGTACAATCACTTCTCTTGACCGCTTCCATCGCTGCAACACCTGTTGACCTGATAACTGCTCTCATATCTGGCAAACCGAGGGGCGTCCAAAACGGCTGTTTGGGAGTGCCTACCTTCTCTGGTCCAAACAAATCCAGAGCATTCAGGAGCAGAATCTAAAGTTAGAAGGAGGACATACTGGCTGCTGCATTGTTGTCAGAGAAGCCAGCACTTCAACATAGCATGTTTCCTTAATGTCTGATCAGATAGTAAGAACACTTTATCATTTCACTCACTACATATCTTATTTGGACCTTTAACTTATTTTGAACTTGAAGAAGTTCTTGTATTTTATTAATGAGTCTTTATACAACTCTGCAACAATGGAATCAAATATTTGTCCGAGGAAGAACACATTTCAAGACAACTTGACAGATTAAATTAAGTAGTCGGTGGAATCCCTTTTTAGTTCAGACCTAGTTTTGAATGGATTTCATGGCTCAGGGTGTAACACAAATGTCATCACTAGCACACTGGGGAATGTGTGTATTTCTGGGTGAACCCAAAGCTTTTATGTTGTTCAGTGCACCCACTGCGCTCTGTGCAGAAGCTGCCTCCCAGCACCTTGTTAGACTGTCTGGGGTGCAGCGACTTGAGCCTGGAGGAAGATGTATGTGCAAGACAGGAACATGTGGGTACCAGGGGGAGGAGATGGAGAGCCTGCGACCATCCTTTTTTTTAATGACACTCTGATACTCCGCCTGAGGTCCAGTAGCAGCAACAGCTGCTTCATTTTAAATAAAGCAAAGCCTCGTTTCCCAAGAGGGACGGTGCCTCATAGCCGAGCAAGAGAAAAACAGCTGTCCACCACAGCCAGTTTTACGGCAAGCACAAGCAGTCAAAACAGAAAGGAGTAGCAATTATTCAGAGTTAATTGCCTTTGAGAAATGGCAGCATCTTTTTTTTGCATTAATTATCTGGTGTTGTGAAGAATCACACTACCTACAGAATGCACTCAGTGGCCTGCTCATATTCAAAGAATAAAAAAATACCTCAGGTAGTTACTGACAGCACTGAGCACTGAAGGTGGATATGCAACCTCGTGTTTTGATGTTTCTTACATTGACTTCGTTGGAGTCAGAGAAGCCAGATTGTTTAAGCGAGAAGGCTTTTATTTACTATAAAAAACATGTTGTTTTTTTACTGTAGACAATAATTAAAAGAATACTGAGCTTCTTTTCACATTTGATATCTTTTCAGGGATGTATTTTATGCATTCATCCTCAAAATGGTCCCACTGTGATGTCCAGATGTCCCAATGTTTTTATAAATGCACATCACGAGTCAGGCCTTTCATTGCAAAACCTTTATTTTTGGATGCAAGCGTTTGTTTATGACTGCAGAGTGTGCAGCTGTACGGGGTAACACAAACACACCTTGCTCAGTGAAACCCTCATTTTATGGTTGACGACATTTCAGCAGAAATCTCGACAATTCATTTCCTGGGTAAAAAAAAGAAAAGAAAAGACGAGGCACCTGGTGTTGTTTGTTTGTCTTTTGCATATATTTTTGGTTTTGCTTATTGAGGGATGTGTTTTTGGCAGCGTCTGTTTGGGGGGCTTTGTTGATCCATTTGCTGACAATCACAGAATCTGATGTAAATCCTCCTCGGCGAGGATGCAGAGGAGAATATCTCCCATTTTTTACCCCCGCTGCTTGTTCCCCCTATTGTTCATCGCTCTCTCCTCTGAGTCACCGAGCCAATCTGTCGTGCCACCATGACGCCTCACATCAGAGCTTTTCTTTTAATTGTGCAAAAGCCGGAGAATCAAGATGTTTTCAACATGATACGTTTTAAGCATGCTATATATATGTGTGCAAGTCTTTCTTCTTCACATCTGAGCTGTGATAGTGTAAAAATTCCACTCCATTGTCTTCCAGCCTTTTTTTGCTAAAGTCTGCGTATGTGTGAGAGAGCATGATGTTGACAGCTTGGCAGACCAGCAGTAGGAAGAGTGTGGGCGAAGGCCAGGCAACACACCGAGCTGAACTCACAGTCTTAGAGGCCCACACGCCTTCATTATTCAGTTGGAATCTATCGAGCATCTGGGACTAAATTATTCATCAACATCGACCTAGTTCCAGGGCGCTAAGTTAGATACTTGGATGTCATCAGGCGTTCTTGATAAGAGCCGCTGCTGAAGTGTGTGATAGCTGCCATGGGTAAATTCATCCCAACCATGAGGCGTTTCTGCATGCTGACCACGCCGACGTGTGCATTTCTCCCTCCCTCAACTTCTCTCTCTCTCTCTCTCTCTCTCTGTGGCACGTTAATAATGTGCTGCAGCGAGAGTGAAGCTCAGGACAAGAGACTCCTCCCAATTAGCCCCGGTGCCGACCACAGCTCTGGTCAGATCTGGACGAGAACAACATCAGTGTAAACTAGAGCAAGGGAGAGAAACAATGGCCGCACTGTCCGAGCAGGAAGTCGACCATGAAACAGATTCCTCTGCTTTTAGGGACATGCGAGGTCCGGCTTCAAGATGTGGTGCCAATTACAGACGAGATATAAATGACATTTTTACAGCTGCAGTGTTGGCTTCAACTAGAATCTTGATTGTGCGCTTGATATGATTTATTAAGATTATCTTGAGGTATAAACAGATCATGAGGAAAGAAGTCAGCACACATTACAAAAGGTAATAGCATTTGAACTGTTATAATGATAATAACAATGATTCTGACTTATTCTCTGTTTGTTTTTCTATAAGAGTATATTAAGTAAAAGGGCCATGCTCTATACTTTGAATAATCAATGGGTGGATATGAACTCTATTCTTTTAAATCCTGAAATAAAGATACTTAAACCTCTCCTCTTTGCAAAGAAACAGGGATTCTAATAAAGGATTTTGCATGTAGAAAAATGTCTAACACATTTTTAAAACGTGGTTTAATTTGCAGAAATACATTATCAAGAATCTTGATCCATCAGATCTGGACGGTAATTTAGCTCTTTGTTACCTTAAAACCTTTAAGCTTTAGGTTGCTGTGAGCGCTCTCAGTCAGGAAGCTGAAAACTGTTATTTATTTACTTGTTGACCGATTCAGACATGACAGCATGCTCCGTGGTTGCATCATTCTCTTACAAATGGACGGGCATGTTATTTTATTATTTTTATGAACTTCAGTAAAATCGATTGATTCTTGGGGGCACTGGTGGTGCAGTAGTTAGTGCGCGCACCCCAAGTATGGAGGGTGTAGTCCTTCAGGCGGGCAGCCCGGGTTCGAATCCGACCTGTGGCTCCTTTCCTGCATGTCATTCCCCTCTCTCTCTCTCTCTCTCTGATTTCCAACTCTGTCCACTGTCCTATCTCTCCAATAAAGACACAAAAAGCTCCCCAAAGAAATCTTTAAAAAATAAAAAATAAATAAAATCGATTGATTCTCTGAAGAGAGGATAGCAATGGTTCTACTTCCTTTTCTCCATGTTTGGAGGGCGGACTCTTTGCACGATGAAGGTCTAGTAGGTTTATCCAAACATTACCAATAAATGTATTGAGACATCGAGCAGGAATGCTTAAAATGTCTGATGGACACTTGACTCCCCTGTGCATCTGATATATGAAATAGACGGGCAGATTACCTTTCAATATGAAGAAGAATAAAAGGAGTTGATGCGATTTCTCATTTTTCAAATAATAATCCTTCTTTTCACATAATATGCCACTTCTGGTTATAGGGATTACTTCCTGCTACAGTTGTTTGTTTAAAATTGAGACAGCCTGAGGAGATCAGTTATCCATTAGGACTCTTATTACTAATGGATTTAGTGTGGTATGTATAAATACATTGCTATGAAGTATCTGAGATAATCAGGCAACGATCTGTTAGGGGGACAAATCTGCCACTTTTATGTGGAATTAAGCAGACAAAGGATTTGAGATGTGATGATGATGATGATGATGATGAAGTGTGTGTAAGCCACTTTTCCTTTTGAGTTTTCAATCAAGACAGAATTTACCGTCTGATAATGGTGCAGCTTTTTTTAGCATCCTAAAAAAAAAGTATTGGGATTCACAGCGGATCATAATGAGCGGCAGATTATGGCCATTGAGTTAAAAATATAAATTTTCTTATTGTCACTGATCGGCAATGTAACAAGAAGCAGCTTGCAAAACAAGAGCTTATTTCCCAAAAAAAAACAAAAAAACAGGGCTTACGACAGGGAGAAAAAAAAAACAGAGAGGCAAAAGAAAACAGCGAGCATCCTCAGAGGAATACATTACCAGGACAGCGGAGGCATGCTTCGGTATAAACCCTTCAGATGCCTTCAGTGTCCTCCTGACTTTCAGCCCGTCTCCAAAGAGATGTGTTGTGTGCCAGAGAGCATTCATCAAATTAGACCGCAGAGAAAACAATGTGAAAACCCGCGGCTCTCCGTGGAGACATGCCGACAGGTTATCACAGAGAAGGTGTCTCTAGCACTCGAGCACCCGGGCAGCAGCAGCAGCAGCACAGCAGTCTGTCTGAAGAGCAGCCCCCCTTGTTTTTCCCCCCCCCCTCCTCCCTCAGCCCAGGATTAAGAGGGGAAAACATGCATTCAGAAGTGTACAGATGTAGTGCATTAAAGTGAGGCCACAGACTGCATACAGTAGTAGACAGTGGCATTGGACACTGGTGCAGACAAGCATTAATGGAGAGCAGATAAGTGTGTGTGTAGGGTAATGGATCTCCCGGTGTCAGGCAGAATGAGACGGCGCTGACTAAGCTTTAAGAAACACACATGCAGGCCCCATGGCTCGGTTTGGACATCTCATTAGGGAGACCGTTATCAATCCTCAGAGATCGAAACGCAGCATGACAGAGCTAAAAAAAGCACAAGGAGCACCTTAAGCTGAGTCAGGATGGACTTTCCTGGTCCACATCCCCGTTAATGGTTCAATCAGTGCATGAGCCAAGGTCAGTCGATATCTGCGCGTTACCGCCAGGTCTACAAAGATTCATTCAAGTGTTTTTGTAAAGCATCAATGGCATCTTAAAGCCTCTGGAAGTCCAGATCCAAAAACAGGTTTCTAACTTACAACTTACTGTAAATAATGGAATGCACCAAAAAATATATAATCATAAAAATTATACATTTTATTCATGTAGCGCTTTTTCAAGTTAGAATGTGCAACTTTTTGATCCAGTAGATGTCGCCCTTGAGCAACACCTTAAACCGAAACAAACTTCTTTTTGGCGACACGTTGGCTATTCTGAAGCCTCCGTTCTCCTCCAGCGACACACCTCCAACCCCTCTCCACTCTCGTCCGCAGGAAGGAGTTGTCAATTAGAACGCACCATTAGGGGCAAGTGTGATCTCGAGATACAAAAAGCAGGTAAAAAGACCTTACTCATTGTTATGTTACAGAAAGCAGTTAAAAGACCTTACTTATTGCTATATTACTAAGATCCGGCCTATCCATCATGAGCACTTTAGCAAAGCAGCAAAAGTTACAGTGGTAAGAAAAAACTGACCTAGCTTCACGTTGCACATATTTGACACAATTAACACAGAATGAGAGAGGAGGGTGGCTTCATAGGAGCGCAGACAGCGAGAAGGAGTGTGGGTGGTGGAGCAAATCAGTTAGGTAGGAGGGGGCCAGGTTGTTAAAGGAACCTGGTCTCCCTAACATTGTTCCTGCAGAGTGAAACAGGTTGTGGTGCATGATTAATTTAATCATCAACCGCATGTCTGCAACACAAAGAAAACTGTCAAAATATAATCATTTCTGAATAATGTAAAAATAATTGCTGCTTGGTTTTGATCCTGAATTTCCACAGATTGTATTAGAGTGTGTTTAAGTGGTCACTCCTGACTGGGAACATCTTGTGACACAGTGAGATAAGTGTGAAAAACCCATAAAGAGCTTAGCAGAAGCTGAAGGTAATCATTGCCTGATATTTCTTAAATCCATTCGGCTAGGACGAACATTTTTGGAGACATGTTTTTTGATGTGTTTCTTGAAGTTAAAATTGAGATCTCTGATACTGAAATGCTCAACAATTTATACGACCTCTCCGTTAACAAGCATGTCAGGCTGATGTGTGCTACTTCTCTTGATTGACAGATTCATGCCCACAGCTCCCGTTAAAGAGTTAGATAACAGCGAGTTAACCAATCCGATACTTTGATCAGGGCTGCAGAGAGTTTGGAAGCAGCTTGCTCTCTTGTATTGACAGACGGAGGTGTAAAGTGTAAAGTGATGACAGCGGTTGTCTATATTTGTCTGCGAGACCTTTATTGATCTATTTTTGGTAATGGGCGTTTAGTGTTGGCAGAGGGACTTGAGAAAGGTAATTAAATTAGCACTAGTCAACATTACAGAGCCAAATCAAGATCATTGTTTTCATAACTTTATTAAACCAATAAAAGCCATCTCAGCGTACATGGCTTGTAAATGATAAATGATAAATCAACTTGAGTTGTGTAGCACTTCTCCAGTCTTCTTAAACATCGACACGTTGCTGCAGGAGCTGGGGGTCAAACCACGTATCTTCCTCCAATGGAGACGGCCGACTCTACCAACATAGCCGCAGCTGCCCCCTTGTGTCTGCTTACTGCAACTACAATACACATGGCAAAACATTTTGGCATTTTCTCATCAGCTCCACGGGGCAGAAACGTGCTCAAACTAGGATACATGTTAAAGATGTTTTTTAAAAATGCAGAGAGGGTCGTGCACAGAAGGGTTTCAAGACCGATGTAGAGCTGGCTAAACACTGAAGCTTCAGAGTCCACCACATGGTGACCTGAGTGAGCATCGACTCTAGAGAGGAGGGGGCGGGGGGGAGACAGCTCTCTCCACTGTTTTGAATTTAGACTGCAGTTCCCATTTTAAACACTAGGTGTCAGAGTTACATATTGCTCCTTTAAATGTCGAATTTTTAGATGTTGTGTTTCTACTCTGATCCTGAACAGGATTATTCAAACATGAAGTTCAGCGCTGCACAACAGTAA
Source organism: Labrus bergylta (assembly GCF_963930695.1). NCBI lineage: Eukaryota > Metazoa > Chordata > Actinopteri > Labriformes > Labridae > Labrus > Labrus bergylta. The sequence goes on from NC_089204.1 coordinate 27,939,319, forward strand.
TTTTAATATGCACCATTTCTGAAAGCAGGGACGGTGAGATGTCCATCAAACATAATCAGAAAACACCCACACAGTCTTGATACATGGCTAAGATTGGAATGCCTTCTAAGCAAACTGACTTATTTGAGATTTCTTACAAAGCTTTATTTTGAGGCTTTTTATGTCTTCATTTAGAGATAGGACAGTGACAGAGTCAGAAATCAGGGAGAGAGAGGGAGAGAGAGAGAGAGAGAGGGGGGGGGGGACAACATGTGGGAAAGGAGCCACAGGCCGGACTCCAGCCCGGGCTGCCCGCCTCGAGGACCACAGTCTCCACACATGGGGCACGATGCAAACCACTAGGCTACCGCTGCCCCAGATCCAGATTTTCTGATAGTTATCCACTCATTTCTTGTGGATGCTTAAAGAGAGTCAACTTTCATATCATGTTACTACTTAAAACACATTTCTTTGGGCTATAACTATTAAAATAGACACTGTACTTTCAATCTATGAGTCTTCATAAGGAGCAATGGTAGAAGGTTTCTCTCTCTCGAGTATTTCTTTTCTTACACTTTTTCCGAGTTTCAAACTCCCGGCTGTCTCCCGAGGTTCTCTCAGTACGTCTCAGAGGAGTGCGTTCTCATGCAGCTCTGAGCAGAGGCAGATAAATGAGCGGTGCTGTAGGTTCACCACGGCTTCAGCACTTTACCGCTAGATTAATGATGCTTTGCCAGCCCAGAGCCTTTTCCTTTTAGCCTTTTAAAAGTACCTCCATAAAATGAACTACAGGTACATCTTGTTTATATGCTTATGTAGTAGGAGCATCTTTCCTGTGGCCATGATGCTCACCGCTTCAGTAAACCTGACTCGGCCGAGCTAATGAACCAAACACAGAAATACAGCAGTTCTAGAAACTTCAGGCAGAGATCCGTTTAGACCAGGAAATCAGTAAGTAATGTAAGGGCTGCAACTAATCACGATTTGGATAATCCACTAGTCATGGATTATTGAAATGATTAATCGACTTATCAAATAACTTTTTACGCAATAACTCAAACTAAACTAAACTTATGTTTTTGTCTTGCTTTAAACAACACTACGGTGAGTGTAAGATGGTTGATTCTGTTTAGCCTGGTTGCTATAGTAACATGTTGATAAAAGTTAGCCCAGCTGTGTGGATGGGAGAAAAGGAGAGAATAAAGATGAAGTGATCTGGAGGAAGTTTTAAACGGAAGGGACTGAAATTGTAAGAAAGTTTAAAATTGCTGCATCACTTTAACTTTGGATAAATGACAAATATGATTTTTTTTTTTTTAAAGAGCGACGTCTTGCATGCACTTGTGCATCACAGAGCTGCTCCCATGATAAGTAATGTCTGCTTTACAGATCTCGGTTAGCAGGGTTGAGTTTCTGAATAGCTAAGGCGGTAACTGTAGGCTGTAGAGCGAGTAACGAGAGAGACCTGGAGACTGACAGTGTTATGTTGTTGTCTCAGAAAAATGGCGATTGGACCTCAGAACTCAATCCAGGCTCCCTCATCTTGCTTCCTGCTGAGGAGTTAAAGTGAAGAGGGTTAGTCCTCAAGTTAGTCCTCCTCAAGGAGCAGACAAATAAGTCTCCCCTGCGCTTTCTGGACACGTTAAGGACTCTGAAGCGAGACATTTTAATAAACTTTTTTGCTGCATCATGAGTGAAATGAGAGAGTTCTGAAGTACTTTGGCTTGATAGCCGCCGCCATTATTTCTGTTTTGTTTCGGCTCTCTGTCGCTGTTTGAATACACTACTGTAACACAATTTAGTTTGAATATAATATGTATGTAGGAAATTTCAGCAGATTATCTATCTTTACTATCTCAGCAGAGATAAAAGATGCAAGATGGCCCATTTAGCAACTAGGCTCAGGAAAACTATTTTTCCTCCAGACTCGTCTTGAATGAAGCATGATGACACAACAGACAATTCAATTCATTAAATTCATCAAACTAATTTTAGCAGACGGCGTTGTGTATTCATTGCACCTCTACCTGATTTTTCCGCCGCATGTCACAAGCAGCGCCGGAATCTTCACATGCTTATCCCGTGTCATTTAGGACAGCTCCTTCAGTGTCTCCTTTTCGGGCATCCCAGCCCGGCCCAACCTGTCAGTTTTCATCACTGTGGCTAAATTGCATGGTAAGCCCCTCACATAGCAGCACATTGAATGGTCACGGGTGAAAAAGAAGCCAAGCGTAGTTGGAGGACACCATGAATCGGTAATGTTATTGGATTTCAACCAGGTCATGACCACATCGAAATGTTGACCTACACACTAATCCATGCTGGCAGAGTGATGCTCGGTAACATGTGAATTCATTTTAAGTGTTGATTCAGAGGCTTACAACCCCCCAAACACACACACACACACACACGCACACACACACACACACACACACACACACACACACACACACACACACACACACACACACACACACACACACACACCCAGTACTCACAGGATTCATTTAGAAGTGTAGCATAGGGCTGATATTTTGATACGATCAGACAGAATTGGACTCAGACGTGGCTTACGGGCACAATTGAGCTCCAGTTAGAGTGATCAACACACAGCCTTTGTCCTTGGAGGCTGGAATGATGAGGATATTATTTTATAGCTACATTATGAAACTATATATCATGATTCCCTGTCACGTAAATAAGAGTCTCTAACAACAGACAATGATACACTTACTCAGTATTGTACAGTCATACAGGCATGTCCATGTTATGGAAATACAATCTGAAGGTCAGACCTAATGATTGCATTTAACAATCAAAACACATAGATTTATAATAACTATATTTATTCATTAGTTTGTATTCGTATAGGGACTAGTATGGTGGTAGTAAACAATGTACTACTGCATTTATAGCCTTAGCTGATTTGCTGAGCCTTTCAAATAGCTAACACTCAACAACAATTATGTAATCTTATCCACTTCCTGTCTTAAATTTTAAATGATATCATTATTAGAGGCTTGATGGTTGTCAGTGCTGCTTTTTTTTCTCAATAATATGTAAAAAATAAATCATCACATTAAGCAAACATGCTATGTTGAAGTGCTGGCTTCTCTGACAACAATGCAGCAGCCAGTATGTCCTCCTTCTAACTTTAGATTCTGCTCCTGAATGTTCTGGATTTGTTTGGACCAGAGAAGGTAGGCGCTTTTAAGGCGACCCCCCTACACGGCCGTTTTGGACGCCCCTCGGTTTGTCAGATATGAGAGCAGTTATCAGGTCAAACCAACAAGAGAAGTGGTTCAGATAAAAGTGATTGTACCCGACCTAAAAATATCAATATTGGAGATGCTTTTAAAAAAATGGAGAGAGGTTAGAACACAGAAAGGTTTACAGACCGATGTAGAGCTGGATAAACACTGAAGCTTCAGTGTCCACCACATGGCAACCTGAGTGAGCATTGAGTCTAGAGAGGAGGGGGCGGGGGGGGGGAGACAGCTCTCTATGATGTTTTGAATTTAGACTGCAGTACCCATTTTAAATGCTACATGTCCAAGTTTCATATTGCTCCTTTAATGTTGACTGTGAGAAATGAGCTCTTATACCAAGCTGCAATTGACAGCTGACTGCTCGTTTGACGTGCGATCTGTATGGAAACTGAAAACATCACACATCTGAAAACCTGCTACAAGATACATCACTTTTGCAAATCATGTACAAACAACAAAAATAAGGTTTAGATGAAACTGTAAATAAATAAACTGTAATTTCATCTCATAAATAGCTGGTTCTGATGTCTGCACCTTTAATTATGAGATCAAAGACTCTCTTGTAAGGAGATAAACTGATATCCATATTCATTATTGGATTGGACGCTGGTGATGGAGCTGAAGGCATCGAGCCGCAGCTTTTTATGACCCGACTGTGGAGACTGAAACATATAAATATGAACGGGCACACACCTCCACTCAGGTTACTCTATAGGGAGTTAACCTACATCTCTTACACCCACGTCACATTGCTTCCTCTCCTCCGCTTGCAAATATATCTGAAGGACAGAGTTGAAAGCAGAGGAGAGGAGGGGGTGCGAGAGGGGAGAGAGAGAGAAAGAGACTGACAGTGGTAAGGTGGGAAGACGAGAGAGAGGGAGTATTGATTTCTTGATTCCTGCACCTCTGCCAGTGAGTGCAGAGTGTCAAGATCTCCCGCCAGGAAAAACAAATCACAAGGCTGAAGTGATGGATGTGGCACTCCAGGATCTGGCGGTTTTGCCATCTGGATGGCCGACACTGTATATCAGCCTCATGCACAGCAAATTAAATTTACATTTGGACGGCTTCCCCGGGCCTCACCCAGCGCAGATGCACCCAAACAGCCCACCACCACAAACTCCCTTAATGGCTTTGGTCTATCATTTCCAGGTCTATTATGTAAAGACGATTTTTTTTGGTCCGTGTACAGAATGTCAAAATGATGTTACAGTCGCAATAGAATCACATTATGCGCAGCCAAATGGATGTTAAACAACATGACATCACCTTTAATTTCTTTAGGATGAGTCAATGCTAATCCAACTTGCAGATGTATTTTTGATGCACACTCAAACATTAGAAATAACAACACAAATTGAATAAAATCTCAGGTCCGTCTTCATCTTTGCAGCCTAATGCCTTTCAAACCGCCGTTTCCGTTTGATATTTAATTACTGTCACAGGAATGCAAACCCCAGAGTCTGAAACCTTTAAGTAAAATAAATATTGTCAAACATCCACTTGAGGATTTAAAAATATTAGCACAAAAAAGGATAAGTAGAGGTGAAGAGGCTAAATATATAGCGGCAGGTTGTTCTGCTTAGCGGGCGCTCCATAACGGCAAATCTACCCCGGCCCTGAAGAGGCTGCCACGCTTTAAATGAAATGACCTTTAACGCAGAGCTGATCAAATGGCCTGAAGCAAGACTATAAAAGAACATTGCAGTATAATGTTTTACAGTGCACTTTTTCTTTTTTTTTTCTAGTCTTTTGTTTGCCCTTTCCCATTTTCCGAGGAGGGTGAAATGTAGTGTTTGGCAGGTGAGGAAGTACATTTCAAACAGTCTGCAATGGATTTAGTATGAGAGCAGACGTGGCAGCAGAATAATGAAGCACTACATATATACTGTATGTGTGGTTTTATGTTTATTTCGTCTGTAGGAGAGATTCTGAATCACATGGAGAGAAATAAGGGGGAAAAAATGTTGTTCTAAACGTCTGCCGCTCTGCCCTTTCTTTTCCAATCTCTCTTTTGAGCTCTCATGGCTGCTTGTCCTCTAAATGTCAGAGGTGTTTTGTGATGGCTCTTAACAATCCCTTGAAGGGCTATGCAAAGACACACACTGCAGCACAAATTGAGCATGTGAGTTGACATTTGTGTGGTGAACTTTAGCCACTGCTCTTCCCCAATAATCAGATCTTATTTCTGCAAGGGAAAAAACGTTGCCTGGAAAGCAGCCGCTACAGTGCCAGGCGGCGTGTGACTGTGTTGACAGATAAATCCAGCAGCCAAACGGCGGAGCTGTCTGGATTCACATCTCGTCTACGCCGCTCTCCTTAACCTAACCCCTCTGGAAACTCCACTATTGACAGTTTAGATTGGGGGGCCGTCTTACCCCCATTGGTGCAGCTAAGCAATCACATTCCCTCACTGCTCTTTTGTTTGCCTCTCTCTCTTTTTCAGACAACCGATGACTTGCTGGTGGCGTCAGCCGAGTGTCCGAGCGATGATGAGGACATTGATTCCTGTGAGCCGAGCTCAGGTGGGTTAGGTTAGTCATCTTTTTTTATTCTACTTCTCTCTGGGTGTGTCAGTGTGTCTCTGTGTGTCATAGTCCACCCTCACCAAGACACTCCAGGCTCACACGCAGTGTTTAAATGAGCAGATTTAGTTATAGTAAAAAGCCAGGACGCTTCTGAGAGGCAGAGCTGCCCTTCTCGTCTGGTTTTTCATAGCCTGCAAAAGAAGTGAGCTGGAAGATGGTCATTAGGTCTGTCTGGGAAGTTTCCATTCTGCCACCAAGTTTGCAGGAATGTGACGTGTGCATTAAAACTTACAAAAAAGCAGAAACTGTGATTGAAAATGTATTTTCAATCAATGATTCTGTTAATGGAAGCAATTTAGCGACTTCTCTGGATAGCCTCGGTCAATTCGTTAAGAAGGTCAGTTAGGCTTAGGATAAAGAAAAGTTCAGAATTAGATCAGACAACTTCTCTATTTCACATTGCAAACTGCAGCTAGGAACTGGTTAGCCTAGCTTAGCATAAACACCGGATAGAGAATATAACTATAAATCTGTACTTTTACTAAAGGTGCAAAAAACAACAGTACATCATCTCGAAAGCTCACTACCTTGGGCAAATTTTCTTGATAATAAAAGAGATAAAACTAAATACTAATTCTAAAGACCTAAAGGTCAGAGCAAGGCGAGTAGACTCCGGCTGTTTACATTTATTTTGACAAAATCTGCTGGATCTAGACTAAGGGTCTATGTCCACCACAAAAAAAAGTTTCCTTTATCTGGGTGAGAACAGCAAAACAACAACGGCGATCCACTCCGTGCAGACTCTGGTTGAAAAATTGGCGTTATGTTAGCGCCCAACACAGGGATATTCTGGCCTCATCCTGTTCAACGGGAGGAGGCTGAAGCATGCTGTCCATTTGTATATACAGTCAGGACCTACTTCATACAACACAGACTTTGGAGTAACATCAACGCTCTCATGTGTCTCTCAGAGAAACACAGATTGTTATGTATAATGCATTTACACAGATTGTAGGAAGGAAGCGCTTCATTCCTAATTTAGCCTCTTCCTCAGGTTTATAATGAACTTGAAAAAAAAGATCAGGACCTTTGAGATTTAACTCACCTACGACTAGCAGTTTAACACAACATCTCATGTCTCCGACGACTGCATGCATAACTAACTCTCCAGACTGCCTCGAGGTGTTTGTGTACGTGTCAAAGCAGCTGTTATAACCCTGTTTTTAATTGTGCACCTCTTCTGTCTTCATTAGCTCATGGCATTTGTTAATGCACAATCAGGGGAGTTCTCAGGAAGACGAAACGCACAGTTGTATGTATCACACCCACGTGATTTCAACACAGGATATCAAACAGGGTAAACCCAGAGAGGAGAGTGGGAAATACAAACAGTCTGCAGAGGGTCCCCACTGTGGTTCATTAAATCCTACAGTGAGCAGTGGGAGTTCATTTTGTTTATTTTTCTTGTATGATTGTAGTATCTGTAGGTATCATCCCTGGAGTTTATGACTGAGGCACATATCAGGTGTTTGTCTTCATGAAACAAACAAATGTATCTGTAGCTTTTGATATGCGTTCAAGGGTTTTCATAAGGGATGTTCCTAGGCACATAATTTCCTAGTCAATTTAAAATCAGACTAACCATTACATATTTATTTGCTCCATATTCCAGTTTAAAGGCTTTATATGTGATTTTTCACACTGAAATGTAGAAATCAAGTATATCCTCTGAAAATAACTCTGTGAGTCATGACTGTCTACAATGGGTGTAACACCCGAGTCCCACTGTCTGTGATGTTTTCAGCGTTTTCAGAGTCCTATCTTCACTTTGTTTACATCGCCAGGACGGCCGGCTGACTCCTCCCCTCGTGTATAAAAGTTGCTTAATTGAGGGACTAGAGAAAAGAAGAATAACATACTGTACTCACTGCTTAACTGTGTTTCTAGATCACGCTCATTTCAGGTAAATTTACATGCAGTGTGAAGATACCAGCATAATAAAGATCGCTAGCATTAGCATGCTAACACAACAATGCAGCGCGAGTTGTTTTGGTTTCATGCTGGTGCTTTAACCTGACGCAGCCTGCATACACTGTTATCTAAATTTTCAAAATACTACCAAACAGCACTGCTCCTATGAGATGCTATCCATTCATAGTTCTTGTTTACATCTTGGTAGTAGAGTTCAGAGAGCAGGCTGTTTATCCTGAGCTACAGCCCCTGCTAGTGGCGGGCAGCTGTATTGCAGTTTTAGCACTACATTTGAGCGGCATCGAGGGCCAATTTCTTAATTATTTGTAATCAAACTAGTAATTCTCGACTAATTGCACACATGCCTACTTTGGATACGTTTGAACCAAAAAGAAGCACTTCTTTCACCACAAAGACTTTGGGAATAGCTCTATTTTTATCAGCCCCGTCTCTGACAAATTGGGATGGTAAATCTGTTTGTTCTCTGCAATGCCGCCAGACTTTTAATCTCTTACCTTGCCACACATGGAAGGCAATTAAGTCCAACCCTAGCGCCTGCCTATGAATAGAAGGATTTTCAAATGCATTCTGAAGTGATGAGAGGCACAGAGAACAATTAAGTCCCCCCCCCCACTCCATCTAGGTGTGCTATCGATCAGTATGTGGTCATAAAGCCTCCACTAAATTAATGTCTGCCCCACAGCTAAGACTATCAACTTTCAAGTCTGTGTCTCTTCCTGTTCTTCTGGCTCTCCACTTGCAAGATTAGCTTTTTGCACAGGGCCTCTTTTACCTATAACTCTCACGCTGCACATTACAGTGATAGTCCCACTGGGCAGCATCACAATAGGTACTTCCAATGTACATCTGCTACCTCTGTCAGATACAGTACACAGGAGATTGGTCTGATTCACACCAGCAGCTTGCGTTATGATTTTTTATTTTTTATTTTTTTTTGACAAGGGCATCTGCCAAAACATCAGTCGCGAACTGTGTGATGCTTGGGGGACGCACTCTCCCAGAGCAGAGTATCCCTCTCTCCTTCTGTGATCACTGAAGGGGGATTTGACACCAGAGTCTGCGGGCTCCCAGGGTGGCAGCTGTCTAACACCGCATCCTGATTAATATCTACATTCAGAACGATTCACACGCTCTGCCAAGCATCTCAGACGCCGCTGCCGTGTGGATAAAGAACTGGATCCACCCGCCGCTTGATAAACTACTTTCTCATATTACTGTTCAGCCGGCTCGTTTTAATGACGGCAATAATATATCACTTTTCAAGCAACACCTTGACAGTCTGCTCCGTCTGACACTCAAAAGGAGAGGGCAGCTGCACATACTTTTTGATATCTCTCTCTTTCTTTCAACCTTGCGCTGAGGCTTTGCAGCACATGTAAACAGTCAGATAATGTTGGCGCATAAGTGATCCCAAGGGGCTGGGCTTTTGAAGCAGACTATTATACGAGCTATCCATGGCCCAAGGTCAGCTCTAGATCATTCTGTGTATCAGCGGAGTCTGGTCCCTCAGCAGTCCCTATCAGCCGATGAGTGACATCAAGCGGGTAAACTTACTTATTGCCATGCTTTATTTCTCTTACCTCCGGAAACCATGGCAAGCCATCAGTATTCCAGCAGAGCTTATCACCTGCCTGGACTCAGATTAGATCATAGTGCAGCAAATTGAATCCCTCCCCTTCCACACACACACTCCAGTTCAGGAAACCAATGAGGACTACACAGGCCCATGATGCTGCAACACTGATCTGAAATAGGAGGCTGGTCTGGGAGCGTTCAGATACTGAAGCAGGGCTCTGACAGCCGAGTATGACTGTGATGAAGACAGACACACATTAACACTTAACACACAGAAAGCATAGTTGTTATGTTGTGCACCTCATGTATGGAGGCTATAGTCGTCATCACAGCGGGCGTGGGTTCTAATCCGATGTCGACCCCTTTGCTGCATGTCACTTTTTATCTCATAGTAATGATTTTATTATCTCATAATTTTGACTTTATTATCTCATAATTATGACTTCATTATCTCATAATTATGACTTTATATCTCATAATTTCCACTTTCGACTCAAAAAAACTGGCAGAAATGGGCTTCCATAGACAGAAGAACAGCCTAATGACCTTTCAGAGCAATTCTTCTGTTACAGAAATACTGTATAAATCCTGGCGCTAGGCTTTAATGAACGTGGAAAATAAATGTAATGGTCGGTATAAAGTGTTTGCCAATCATCTGCAGGAAATATAGGTGTGGGCTCGGTGGTGTGGAAATAGCCTGGTGAACAGCGCCTTGTGCTGATTGTCAAGGACCAACCTCTGGTTTCATGGTGAAAGTTAATGGAACAGGTTGTTGCTGAGCTGCATGGGGTCAGATGGAAACGGATGTCTCTTACCTACCTGCTTCATTTCATCGGCGTCATGCAGGCTGTTGATGGAGGGCAGCTGCTGCACGCTGACCCACATCCAAGGTTACATCCTGAAAAACTGCCTTTGTTCCTCATCATTTGGATTTTTCTCCCCTGAGCTTCCTCTCTCTCTGCAGCTCGTCCTCCACATTTACTAGAACTAGCCAAATTGTATCTCTAAATCGGTGTGGCCTCAAGCTCGTTTTGATTTCTTCTCACAGTCGTATTTTCAGCGCCTGAGCCTTGGGTTCATGTAGATTACTTAATTCATAGTTAACCTACATTTCCACTTTAGAATTACACATTTCGACATCATAGCATTCTGTTAAAGGAAAACTTCAACATTTTGGTAAATATGTACGAGACAGTGTCTATCTTAGAATTAAATGAGAAGATTTATTCTTTTACACATTTAGGAAGCTTACCCACGTGTGAAACTAGGGCTGTTCATTGGTAACTCATTTCCTAGTGGGGGTGGGTGTAGACGGAGCACTGAGGGAATGCTACTTTCAAAATCATGCTAGTTTTTTGAAACTACCAACCCTGGCTTTAAAGAGTCGCAAAGAACGAGTAAATGTTCTTGCTTTCAGAATACACAATTGTTTTCTTTGAACAAACAGTTCTCTGATCTAAGCCTTATCATTTTTTTTCTTTGCAAAGTGCAAAGTGCAAAGACAGATATCCCACATTACATTCATTGTACAAGATGCCGTCTTGAAAAACTACATTTTCATGAAGAACTTGGCCTCTTGTCAAATGCAAATATACCAGCAGCCCCGGCGAGTTCATGCATACGCGCTGTTCAAGAATCATTTCTCAGTGTTTACTCCGAGCTGCTGCAGCCTTTCATTGCGGAGCGCCCATAGGCGGGTTAAGGTTAATCATATCTAGTTCCCTCTTCTCTCTGCGCTCTCTCATCTTTCTCTGTCCCCGAGCATCCTGCAGTGACATTAGCAGCCACTAATGTGTTTGACATTTGTTTGTAATAGATTTAATTTATGGGTGTGGGAAACGATACATTGAGTAAACCAATAAATCAAACGGCAAATGAATCCTCTCTTTAACCCCGTGGCGACGACTGGAGTGCACCCGGACAGCGGGGGGGTGGAGGGAACAAAGAATTAGAGTAAATTATTGTTTTAAAAGTAGCTGTGAGATTAATGAAACATTAAGAGCACTGTGCTGGCTTGAGAGGTCACTGCTCACATTTAATAGGTTATTCAATCACACGCAGCTGGAACTCGTGTGTGTTCATGCCTCTCTTTGCAGAACAATGTAGCATGCACCTCACATGCCAACAGAGTGGCTCTAGCAGAGTGAAAAATCCACTTTCACAGTGTTTTTTGAACATTTATTTGGGTAACCTGAGTGTCTGCTGACCCACAAAATGTGAAATAAATCCATCCAGTCCTTTGTTTGTGGTCTGCATAAGTCTTACAACACAGAGAAAAAAGCTCTGTTTCAAATATGCTCTCCTTGTGATGTCACAGTGGGATTCTGGTAAAAACAAAAATCCCTTCCCTCCCCTGGTATCTCCACCCATGGACTCCACCAACAGCCTAGAACAAAACTTTTGCGCAGGTAGCCATTTTTATTCTCACTAGTGAAGGAGTGATGTCTACGGGGAAAACTCAGGGAGGGGGGGCTCATTGCATTTAAAGAGACACACACACCAAAACGGAGCGTTCTGAGAGAGCTGGTTTATACAGGCTCACAAACCTCCTCTGGTGCTTGATTCATGTTATATTTTAACCAAAGCACAGCACAGATGTTTCATGTAGACCACAGGGGGGCTGTTTGAAAAGGTAGAAAAAGGGGGATAATATGTCCTCTTTAACAAACAGATAAGAAAAACTTTGGAGGACTGAATGAAACTGATCAGACGTGCTTTATTCCATAAACATATTGCTTTTATTAATGCCTACTCTGGAAATCTATGCACACAGTCTTATGGAATACTGCCATTTTTGTTTTTCTGCATCCTTTCAGCGAGGATTATGCCGTCCCAAGTCTCCCCTCTGAATTCTATTTAGACGGAGTGTGTTCTGAGAGAAAACAGGATTTCACACTCACTGTCAGTCTTTCTCTTTACTGATCCCACCATATTTATATTTACAATTATTTTTATTTTTCCACCCCACATCATCTCCAGGGTGTGATGACATTGATGCTAACACAATGTGTCTGTTTGGAAGTCTTAAGTAGGGCATGAAAGACTTTGCTTTCCCTAAGAAAAGAAAAAAAAAGAAGCCCAGCCAAAGGTCAGTTCTAGTGATGGTGGAAGTTAGCAGAGGGAATATTATAAAACAAATCACAGTTGACCAATCAGAAAAAAGCTTTCCAATGACGCACGCTGAAGTACTGCTCCAATGTTGTAACAATATTAAAAACGTCTGAAAAGTTCTCTCACTTACTTTTTATGGCTCAAAAAACAAAGGATATGTATTCTAACATTCTGCTTTGGGAGGGAAGGGAAGGGGCGACATTATACAGTTAAGGACTGACAAAAACTTTTTACAGAATATCTGATTAGTGGCTGTAAAAATAAATAAAAGTCAAACTCCTGAACTCCTCCGAGCACAAGAAGTCTCATAAATAAGTTATGCAAATGCACAAAACAAGTCCTGAAAGTGGCTTACATCACTTTCCAATGCAAAGTTTTTTGATCTATAAAAACAAACCGACAGTAAAATGTGTGCACCGGGGATCACACTTTGAACCATGCATGAGGAAGGAGGAATTAGTGACACAGACAGTGAGGTGATGTATTCAACCCAGATTGTATATTGATGCCTCTCACATATTACATTTCAATAAATATTAAACAGTGTTGACAGATCCCCGTCATCATAAACATTCAACCCGGCAGTTTAATTCAGTGTTTGAACATTAAGGTTGCTTTCTCATATCTCGGTGTGATTCCGAGGTGAAGTTGGAACATCATTGCATTTTTCATTTGGTTCGATTTGCTTTCAGACTCTGTCAAATGTTTATGTACCGTAGCCACCTGCGACTAGTTGGGTCTGTAGTCCTGGTCAGTGGATACAGCCATCCGGCCTCATGCTGTACTACGATCCAAAAGTAAACAACTGGACAGTGGAAGAATGGCATCCTGCAGCCCAGTAGAGTTTGTCAGTATTTTGATCAATAAAATGGAGATAAAGTTTATTATCGGCTGCGTCAGGTTAAAGTGGCATATCGACTGGAGCGATGTGTAACCATATTTAGCACAGACATGCGCACATTAACCTGCAAGGAGGACTGAAGGCTTGAGGAACATCAGCCACATTTTGTAAAGCTATTTGACGGCTAAAATCAACCCACAATGCATGGCAAACCAAAATCTGGTGCACTTGGAAACCAACCAAGACCCCCGTTTTTAAGCAGACCAGAGTTTGTTTGAGCATTCACACCAACCCGAACAAAACAAACTATCCAACAAAGGGCACCAGGGTTTGTTTTAAACGAACCACAGGGCTTAGGTATGAATGCATTCTTAATAATCTAAAGAAGAAAACTACAGCTTTTTAAAAAATAAATTTGTGTTACAGCTGGGACAAATATCTCAATCTGAATAGGTTATACTTTTTTCAATAAGCATAAAACTACAATAAGAGAAACATATGATGGGGCTTTCGTAATATTGGAAATATTACATTAAAAAGTGCCTCCACACTCCCTGGACTCCTCTCAGAGAACACCTTGTGTCAAAACAACACAGTAGGATTCTGTAGTTAAAGCTGAGTAGACTTCTGCAGCAAGAAGATAATCAGATCGTATCAACACAATAGAAAGCTCCTGTGTGGCTTAAAGGCACACTGTATATAACAAATATAGACCCTGAGAACATGAAACCTGAGTCTTCAGGAAATCTAATCAAGAGATGGACTCCAGACTCTGACGTTTAGGCCTCTTCTTTCATCTCGCTGAACTCCTCACGGGCGAAGGCTTAAACTGCAGCGCACCTTTGACTGGGCTCATTCAAACACCTTTTCAACATCTCTCACTTTCAACCTCATTTCTCACTCTCTGTTCATCAGCCACCATCGACATGAGCGGGGCCACTTTCAGACTCACACATGCTTGCTTGTCATCAGGGCGCACTGCCAGCATGTCACAAGTACAGGATGGCTTGCATCACTTCTCGAGGACACTCAGATAATTAAAGAGGGAAGAGGGATTTAATAAGTGTTTTGGCTCCGCTTGCAGATGATACAGTGACCTGTCTGCACGCTGATCCCCCCGACTCTGTGACGGCTCCGACAGCTCATGATTATGGCTGGATATGTGAAGGGAGACGACGGTATAAAAACTAATCTGGCTGAATAACAGCAATGTGTCACCGAGCATGCCAGCTAAGCCCGGGTCGCTTCTCAAGGCAGCCCACAGCCGCACCTCCTTAAAGCCCTCAGAGATGCACGATGAACTGCTCATGTTTATCAGCAGATGCAGGTTACAGAGAGGGACACACAAACTCTAATTTCAGTGCCGTCTTAGTGAAAACATCTATTTTTTTATGTGATATTTTGTCTGATCCATGAACTCATGGTTGCCATAGTGCATCTTCTTAGGAAAAATCAGCATTCTTTGAACCTTTTACAGCCATCATTTAACAAAAGGTCAAGCCCCGGTCTGTCCCTCCAATCTATCCTAAGTAGTCCTGTTTGCTTCATTAGCTCTCAACAAGCCTCACACGCACCTCAAGTAACCCCCCCTCCCAGTTTCTCTTTTTTGTGTTTTTCCTTCATCTGCGACCGCTTTCAAAACCTGCTCACCCCTGTTTCCAAATGACCAAATAAATGAACCCCTCTCGCTGGAGACAAATGAGGAAAAATGGTCTTTGAAGGGGACCATTTATTCAAATCCCCGTCTGACAGTGTGGAATCTCTCATCCCCTTTCCTCTCCTTGAGAGCACGTGGGCAAAGAAAAAGAAGTCAGGCAAGAAGAAAGGGGGGGGAATCACATCAGGCATTTCACAGGCTTTCAAATGACAAGTTCCATTGCGGCGACGCTTATATCTTCCGAGAGGCGAGCTCGTGTATCAACTGAGGAATTCAGGTAGAATGAGGAGGAAAAGATGGTATCAAATAAACTCTGCAGGGAGCGGGACACTGAAGCCAAAACCAATCTCACTGTTCATGTCATTGTGCTTCACTGTATGGCAAATGCAATTCCTGCTCAGGCTATTTGGTTTTCTCTTACTAGCCTTTATGGATCAGAGTCGTATATATAAGATCACCTGCTCCTCTGTTAACTTGTTTTCTTGTGCATTTCATCTGAAAGGAATCTGCAAAGGATTGGCAAAAGCAAATGATTTGTGACTAAATGGCTTTAACATTAACTGCTGTCCTTGTGAATAAAAACAGCAAGGACTTTACGACGTTCTGAATGTGATACTGTAATTTAAGTCGAGGCACAGAGGAGAAAGTTATTCTGGCAGCTTTTAACACAACTGCAATCCTTCAAAAGTTAACCCCCCTGAGTTTACCTCCATCACTTCACAAGTACACCCCCGCTATGCCGCCACGAAGCTAGGCGCCACTTTAAGGTCATTTTCCCCATGTCTAATTTTACCCTTGGGTACGCTCGAGTAGAGCGCATAAGAGCAGCCATCATTTTAAACACTTGTTTCAGGCGCTATTTCTTTCTCAGTTTATGTGCCTCCATTCTGAGGTGATGGAGTGCTAATGAACAGACAAGGCAAGATGCATTTTGGCTGATGTCTTTTCGAGGCGTTCTCGAAGGCCTCGTCTCTGCCACATTACTTTGTCTGAACCCAACCTGAGGGACAGCAGGGGCCGGCGTGCACAGCCTGACACAACAAATGAGCGACATCATCGTGGTGTACCGGTTAATCCGAGGGACTAGGAGAGATCCACTTGTGCCATCAGGTGGCTGTTTGATGGACACTACTGACACAAAAATGCAAGCTAATGAGCTGTAATGAATGCTAATCTCTTTTTTGGATGAAACCAGCCAGCACTGTGCTGAAAGCAGCGTTAATCCTTTAAGTAGTGGTCAGTACTTAGCTTTCTTTGTGCAGATATTAAACTGGTCTTTCCAGGAAAAGATCCCAGTTGATCTATGATCTGTTTTGAAGTAGCCCCCATAAGGTTCAGCATGTGGACCGCTAATTGATGAAAAATACATCATCATGTTGAAGAATAAAAGTACTACTGCTAAATTCCTTCTGCAGTGTTTTAGTGAAAAGAAAGCAATGTTTAAAGCAAGAGTATGATCTCATCCAAACCAGGAGATATAAAGATAAAGATAAACTTTATTGATCCCCCATGGGGGAAACAGCTCAAGAAACAGGAATATAATTATCAAAAATAACGAAGTTAAAAATCAAACATATGTACATCAGTTAAATAAAGGGAGAAAAAATACAATAATAGAATAATACTAGGTATGTACACTTCCACTTGTGGACAGAGTTTTTATTATTAAAACCACACACAGTGTGTAGCATTATTGACATGAGTGGAGATGCTGTTAAAGAGTCTAATATGTGATCCATTCCACCTTGAGCTAGAAATCTCAGAGTAAATCAATGTATTTTACTTTCCTGTGACTAAAAGAAAAATGTGGTCAGTTGGAAAGTCTTTGTGTGAACCCAGTCTGCAGAGAGCCAATCAACAAATCCAAGTAAGAGGAAATAACAAATCCCAGAGCTTGAGGTGTTAGATCGCAGAAGGAAGAACAAAAACACCATGGTCTTGTTATCATATGACTCACTCTTGATATCGCAGACTGTGAGGCTGCCTCCTTCCTGAACTTTTATATTCGGTCACCTCTCTCTCTAAGAGCCAGCCGAGGTCTCATACACCCAGAGCTCTCCATTCCATCAACTTGCTACGTTATCTACACTTTCAACCCTCCTGACCCCAGACAAAGGACAGATAGCAAATATGAAAGTAACTCAGCGTCGATGCCAGCACAATGGCTCGCTGGAGAAGAGCCGTGTCAACCGGTGGCTTTTGCCCACAAGGCGAGAGCATTCTTCACACCTGTCTGCAGGGATAAGTGGGCTTGTCACGAGCAGAGCTAATCTGTTGCAACGCTCAGTCACACTCAATCCCCTAGTGGTGCTCCCCTGCTTGTCCTTGAATGTCTGCTGGCATTGGCAGCGTACTTTGGGCCACTGATCAGCTCACCAGGGTGGGAAACATGTCAATGAATAGCAGAAGCATCTCGTCTTCTGGCAGACAGCGAGCAGAACTTTTGCCCTCTACAGTTTACACTTTTTTACACCTGTTTTTTTTTTTTTTAAGTCTGACATGAACAAGATTTACCAAAAATAGACGCATTTCCCAGCCTTGGGGTCGTAAGCTAATACTCCACTATTCCAAAGAAGGATGTCTGAACATTAAGCCGTCAATCAAAAAGAGAAATGAATGCAATACAAAAAAACAGCTTAATCTTCAACGCTATCAACTCTGAGTGGAAAACAGGAGAGGGGAACAGTGAAGAGAGCGATCAGAGACATAAGGAGAACGTGGACAGCATTCAGAATATGAAGTGGGTTCGCTGTTGTGAAATCACTTCCATATTCACTGGTGGAAATGATGCGCAAAAGTATGCTCTCATCGTCATTGAACATTGAAAGATTAGTTAGTGTGCAAACACTGCCTAAAACAACAAGAAACTTCACAAGATTCTTGTAGAGTACGGCCCAAAGAGGGAGGATGTGCAACTTTTCCTTTATTTAGTTTATTCTCTAATTTCCAATTCATGAAAATTGTGCTTCACTTTTATTTATATAAGTACTTCCTCCCATTCCAGACAGGCATTAGTTTCAATCTTCTTCCATGGGTAATAGTCAAACAACGGACAGATGACCCTTCAAACCAAGCAGCAACATCTGGTGTTGAAAACTGAAGCCGATTCAGTTGCAGTGCAAACACAAAATGCAGTTCCTGAAGTGTCCACTTGAGGCAGGATGCAAAGCTAAGGAATCCCTATCATCAATGTTAAAATGCTCTTTTTCTTTACTCCAACATGTTGTATATAAAAACAGCTATGGTCTCTGTGGTTTATTCTTTATTGGTTTAAACAGTACAGGTGGTACATTTTCCCATAGCTCATCAGTTTAGATTTCATTAAGCAGGAAATTTGCATAAATGTGCATAATTAAAGGCGTGGCTGAGATGACTGACAGGTGAGTGTGTTGCAGCAGTTTCCCAGGAGGCTTGAGGTCAGCCTCAGCTTCTGCTCTTGGCAATTACATTACATTTAAAAGTGTAAACATCGGCCTTTTAAAAAAGTCCACCATTGCATTTGAATTGGCGTCCTGGGATACGTTGGGCTACAAAGAATGCACTGGATGGATCTTTCATGGTTTGGCCACATATGTAGGAGACCCCCGAACGGGCCAACATGACGCACTGCTGGCTTGAGGTCGGCCGCAGTTTCTACTCTTTGCCCGTTTCTTGGCAGATTGAAAGTTAGTTTGAGACAGCATCTGCATAAATGGCGAGCACCATTGATGGGCTTCAGGTGCTATTGAGTGATGTCACTAAGATGACGTCCATTTTTTTTTATACAGTCTTCGCTCCAAACTGGAGTTCTCTAGTTGAATGGAGTTACCTACCACATTAAGTCTGCAGTTGGAAAGACTTTCAAAAGTCTGCATGGATTGTCATATTGCAAAAATAAATAAATAAATGGATGCCAGCAGAAGCCTGAAAAGGGGCATCCCTAAAACAAATTAGCATGGTTTGCAGAAAGGTAAAGTAAAGTTAGTGCTTTGTAAAACAGAAAAGGAAAGAAATTGGAGACACAAAAAAATCCATTGACATGGTCCTTGAGATGTGAAAAGCAGCAGATGGTTATATTTAGTGTAATCTGAAGGGCAGGAACACCTTCACTGAAAAATCCCAAAACCTGTCCGGGGTCGATTTTGTGCTTGTTCCACTTTGAGAAACTACCACTAAAAGTAGTAGACCGGGATGTGCTGTGTCATCGTATTAATGCTGCCTGTCCTTCATGGATCGAGGAGAAACACTCTTTTCAGACAATGAGAAGAAGAACTGGCCTCTTTGCTCACGCTCAGACAACTTAGTCCGTCATAAAACAAGAATCTGATCAGATAAGACGAGGTGATTGTGCTGAACTTCAATAGCTGCCGAATTTGGTTTCCACATGTCTTGTCTCTTTTGATGAGACACAGAACAGAGTTGCTCTTTACTATGGATACTGAGTTCTAGTTCAGGAAAGAGCGTTCGGAAATATTTCTCCGACTGGACAAGATCAAAGGAGAGCGATAATGAAGAGACAATGTCAGCTTTTTGTTTTTTAGAGAGAAATTCATTTTTTAACAGCTGGTTCCATATCAAAGCTGAAGAATGCAATTATTTCCCCCCAAAAAAACAAAATGTTCCCGGGAAAAAGTAGTGAGAAAAGTGGGACAGCTGAAATGGGACAGGAGGGAGTGGCACACCAAAATATATATTACCATTCACTTGAAAGACCATTTTTTTAAAATATTAAAATGATCTGTCGTAGTAAATATAAAAATCTAATTAGTGATGATTTGCTCGCATGAAAATTCATGACTTTTCTGTAGTAACTATGAATGTATTGCACGTGGTTCCTTCCTTGAGATCATATGTCCATTGCTCAAGATGCTGTATAGTGGTCTGACAGTTCTCTTGGTGGGTGACACAAGCTCTCGTGTTACTGTAGCTCAATGAACACATAGTCAAAGCTAAGGAAGGAAAACTGAAGCACCAACTCTTAAAATTACAAAATAATAATAATAATGATAATAATCTTTATTTATAGAACACTTCAAAAACAAGTTACAAAGTGCTTTACAAGGAGGGGCAAATATAAATAAAGCACTAAAGCATTGATTCATTCAAATATTGGATCATATTCAACGGTCGTACAATGAAAAACTGGCAGACTTAGCTGAATCATTTATGTTCCCAAAAGACAGACAAATAGTGTGCTGTCATCAAACAAAACCTGAAAGGACACCAGGTACGACATTCTCCTTTGCTTTGAAGAGAAACTTTGACGGTGCTAACAGTCTTAACAATGCCTCTCTCTGCCATCTGGCTGCATTTCAGCATCTAAAACTAGCATGGGCTTATGGATAAATAACCCTGAGAAGAAAAGTAACCACTGCACCATACTTAAGGTCATTTAGGGGTAATAAAATGTTCTTTCTTTACAGTGCTTCTGAGTGCAGGATAACCATTGCTGTAGTACATGTAGAGCCTCTGAGTGTTTCACTGCGACGCTTTTTACCATAATAACTTTCCAGTCAACACAGAGGAATTTAATCATACCAGTGTCAACACAGCCATTTCTGTGTCTGATGTTATTTTGACTCTGTCCAGACTAAATCCAAATCAAAGTGCAACATCTTACCCCTCCCAATAAATATGATCTGAACCCAGCTGTAAATCCCTCAAAATATGTTTTTTTTTTCACCCAAATCCAGCGGAACGGGAGTGCTTTCATTTCCAAAATTTCAGTGTTGGGAGTGTTTGGATTTCACAAATGCAACAAAGAGGGCTTTAAGAGAAACGATGACGGCTACAAGAAGAAAAAAAACACACACACAGAGAGATGTGCCAGGAGGACTGAATAATATCAGGGGGCTGACGTGTTCTCAGAATATGTTCCTTTTGAATGGCAGCTTTTTTTTTTTCAGAACAGAAGTGGGGACAGCCTTTGGCAAAAAAATCTGCTGAGTCAATTGAAGAATTGTTTCTCTCTGAAAAGACTATGAGATGCAGTCATGCTGCGTGGATATAAAGTGAATCTTGGAAATGTGGTGTGTTCATTCATGACTGCTTTAAGACATGTAATGAGCTCCTAATGAGTCATTTACAAATGAGTCTTCTTGTCCGCTTCACTTCTGATTGCATCTAATCTATCTTTCATGTATCCTTCTTTTCTCTCCTGTATGTAAAATAATTCAATAAATGTCACTGGATTTAAGAGAGGGGTCGCATGAGGCCACAGGAGATGCGGGACCGCTCGGACCCCTTATTGAGGAACATGAAGGACTGCCAGCACATGCTAGGCTGTACAGACGGGGCAATTTGTACCACTTCATTTAGCTAAATTTAACCAAAAAGTGGAGGGTTGGATATGAACTTTATGGCCTTGCTGACACTCGTACTGGTGGATTCAAAAATCTATCAGCCACTCTTTTTTAATCTCCCATATTTCAGTATAATGTACTTATATTACTCAAGTAATGAGCTATTTGATGAAGGGAACTGTTTCAACTATTAAAGAAGATGCTGACAAACTCTTTGTCTTTCTCATAGACGGGAAAAAAAGTTGATTTTAGTTTATTATTTTGAGGCTGGTTAGACGACAACCTGGTTGTGCTCATAAAGTCAGAGCAGTACGAGCAGAAGACCGCGATTCGATGGACGTTCTTTGTTATCAGGAATCGTTATGTCATGTTGTTTTTATTCACCCGCCACAGTGTCTGGTTTAGTTTTTTAGTTTATTTAAATCAGGGTCAGTTTAAAAAAAAATACTGTCTTAGAAGAGAAGAGATGCTTTGTACCAGATTTAGCGAACTAGCTTATTTCAATCTGTTGTCCCTGGGCAGATGGCTTAATAAGAGAGAAGAAAGACATCTGGTTGGTTGAGCAAATTTACCTGCAACTGCTTAAAAAAAATAAAAAACACCCGTATTTGGGGGGTGACAGGTGCTAATTTCCAACTCTGAAAAAAGCTGTTTGCTGACCAAGAAGAAAATCATTGTCTCGATGCCAATATTGTTTTCCATTTCAGTTTTTCTTCAAATTTGATGATTGTATAGCTTCTGTGCTGGCACTCCGACTGCTTTGGAGCCGAGCTCACCGCCATCTCCTGTGGATAATATATTTATTATTGACAAGTACCTCAGACAACCCCACTTAAAAAAAAAAATCTGTTCTACCGCTTTAAAGTTGAGCAGGAATAACAAGGCTGAAAGGCAGCTGACTAAACAGGCAGTATGGAGTGAAAGCTGACAGAAATGTCTCACTCCCATCTTCATTGAAAGTTCTAATAGAAACTTCACATCTTCAGGGTGCGACGGGATCGACTGCGCCGCCTTTCAATGTAATTTTCCAGAGTTATTTTCACGATTCTGTGACTGACAAAGGCTTTAAATCATAGTCTTTCAGAGAGTTTTAAGAAAAATCCACATGGGGGTATTTGTGTCTCGTTTTACTGCGAGGGAAAATGTTTGACAGTTTTATCAAGCACAGCGATGGGATCGTTAACAGCTTAAACATTCAGATTCTACTTCTTTTTTTTTTTTATTAAACTATTGAAGTAAGAAATAGTTCAGCTGGGAAGCAAAGCATAAAGCAGCAGCATGATTAATACAGATGATGTTTTGTGTTGTCGACATTATCGGGTAACTGTTCTTTTTCTTACAGACAGGAAAGTCAATCTGATCAGCCAACTTCTACTTTTAGCTCCAGCAGCCCTGAGGCCCGTCGTCCGTACTGTTATCCAGTTTTAAACTGTAATATTGATCCACATATGCGAAGAAGCTTCTTGTTATATTCATGATAATCAGCGACGGCTGGTATAAATGGGCTAGTTGAGCGAAGCCTTCCTTTACCGCCCTGTAATAAAATTAGGAAATTATAATTTTTTCAAAGGTTATTTTATGGGCGTTTTATTCTTGTATTTAAAGACAGGACAGTGGACGGAGTCAGAAATCAGGGAGAGAGAGAGAGAGAGAGAGAGAGACAGAGGAATGACATGCAGGAAAGGAGCCACATGTCGGACTCGAACCCGGGACGGGAGAACCCTAGCCTCTGTACATAGGGCGCGCACTAACTACTAGACTAACTGGGCCACGAGAAAATTATTCTTCAAACAACTTTTGTTTAAAATTTTTGGTCGAACGAAGAGTAGCAACTGAGCCAACAGTTAAAAGGCTATGGCAATTCCCATTATGTGTTAGCTTCATGCTAACAGCATAAGCTGCACATCCCGGTCCATCTTTGAGAAACTGTTCGCTCCCCTGGAGAATAATGCACCCGCCTCCACTGATGGTAAAACATAAGATAATGAGCTCAGGATAACTGAGGTGATCATGTCTCTGTTTCTCTTGCAGCCAATCCCACCGGCGCCGGCCCGAGGGGAATCCCCGGCACGTCGGAGGTCTTCCGGGAGTCCAGCAGCACGACGGGGATGGTGGTCGGCATCGTAGCGGCGGCGGCGCTCTGCATCCTCATCCTGCTCTACGCCATGTACAAATACCGGAACAGAGACGAGGGCTCGTACCACGTGGACGAGAGCCGCAACTACATCAGCAACTCGGCGCAATCCAACGGCACGGTGGTCAAAGAGAAGCCGGTCAACACAGCCAAGACCTCGGGCAAGAACAAGAAGAACAAGGACAAGGAGTACTACGTGTGATTGTGAGAAAAAATTTGGTCCCTGCCCGACCAAATTGAACGTTTTCCAGAAAAGACAAATCAGGACTTCAACATGTGTACAGTATAATCACAAAGATGAACACTATTTAGTCTTTTTATCCTATGAGACGATGCTCTGAGGAGCAAACGTGAAAAAATTAAAAGTTACTTTCTTTGGACTCAATATGTCGAGACAGACTTATGGAATAACGGCTCTGGTGACCGGATGATGAACTAAAACACATCCAACATGTCACCCCAAACAATATGAACACATCTGTGATTTGTCTCCTCGGCCGGGACGACAACGCTCTGACTCCCGTCTTTTCTGGTACACACAGAGGAGCACAGACGCGCTTTGCAGAGGGAGCATCAGCATTACAAACTTAATGTTCTCATTTACATTGCCTGTGTTTGTGTTGTTGGGACTTTTTTTTTTTTTTTATACAGAAAATGACACAATGCATTAAATAAAAATACATACATGAAGACGCCAAAACATTTTACTGTGGGTGACTGAGGAAGACAAAAAAAAAATTTGGAGAGGAGGAGGAGGACAAAAAAAAAATTAAAAAAAAACCCTGATGGAAGTGCGAGGAATCAGGCCAAAGTGCTCCCTGGAGAGGCAGTGATGGCCGGCAGAGACTAACACCTGGATGACTGTGCTGACACGAGATTGGACGGGCAGTTTCTCTTAAGGACAACGTTACAAAAAGAAGAGTGTGTCCATTGTGCCAGCTTAGAAATCCGGAGGCCTTTCGTTTTCACATCGTGTGAACTCAAAGGAGAGACACCGAGGGGGGAGAGCGGGGGGAGTCGTGCACGCAAAATTATCTTATTACAGTACATATGTTTATATACAGTACAACCACATCTATATGTGCTTTCTGGACTGTGACAAAGTGGTGTTTTATAGCCTGTTGTATAGATGATGCAAACTATAACTGCTCCTCAAACATTTTTGGAATAAAACTACAACTACAAAAAAAAAAAGAAGACATAAGTGTTACTAAGTGTTGCTAGACATAGACGATTTTATGAAGACATCTGCTTTTTATTTTCAGTTTGATGATCATTTGATTCTCCCTCTGTTTTTACATGTGTTCCTATATAGTTTTTTATACAAATGCAGATCTGAGATAGACGATCCCAGACCAGTTAGTAGCCTAACCGTTTCCCCCCGAAAAACTGCATACGGCGGCGGAAAGGGTGGCATTAAAAACTGCGGATCTCTTCTGAGGATACTGGTAGAGTCACTGCCTTCCCGCTCAATCCTGACTTACAGTACATGAGTGAGAATGAAGTCCAAGCTTATGAATGCTGATGATGATGATGATAATGGATGATTACAATGATAAATTACCTTTGCCGTGTGTGTTTTCCAAGTGGTACAGTATGACGAGATTGTCTGATGTGTGCTTGGGGCTGATGCAAAAACCCAGAGGAGAATAGCTCAAATATGTCTCCGTTTTCAACTGTTCTGTGTTCGTTCTGTCATTCTGTCAGTCAAAAATTCTGCTTTCCAGAGACCTGTACTTGGAATGAGTATGAGGAAAAGTGACCATGATCTATAAATGATGATTATAAATTGTCCTTGTTTGCTTCTTTTTTTTTTATCACTTGGGTGTTTTATGTTCGGATGTTACTTTTCTTGTACCAACATCAAATTAATTATAAAAAAAAACTATTACTTTTGAACAGATCAGATGAATAAAATATGACCTTTAGTGAACTTACACCATGTCTACTGACAAAATGTTTGGATGGAATCTGCAGGATTGGTATTTTGTCTTCAAGGAAATGTCATAAATCATTCTGTCTTAGAGTCGGTCGTCTCTCAATCGAAAGGTCGGGGGTTCGATCCCCAGCTCCTGCAGCCACATGTCCAATGTGTCCTTGGGCAAGACCTTAAATTGCTCCAGCTGCTTTTGTGCAGCGAATACATTTGTATGAATGGGATTAGTTTAAACTGATGGACACTTCACATAGCGCCCTCAGTGTGTTAATGTGAAGGTGTGACCTCATTGTAAAAGTGCTTTAAGTAGTCAGAGGACCAGAAAAACACTTTACAAGCTCAGGTCTATTAAAGCATTTACTATTTAATTATCCACAATTAAACTCAAACTAAGTTAGATAGACACACTGTATGGTTGTATGTAAGCGGCGTGTGTCCATTGACAGCATTGTTTTTACACAGACAGCACTTACAACCTCGTCTTCAGATAATAATACATTTTATTTATAACGCACTTTACATTTAAACAAAAATCTCTAAGTGCTACAATTTCAATAAAACCAAAAAAACAGTAGCAATAGTCAAAGGTAAAATCAGGGTGCTTCTCCACAGCGCTTAGTGTTGCTAGGTTACGGAAGTGTTCTTCCCCTATCCTTAATTTACTTTCAGCACTGAGCTTTTTCTTTAAATTGAAGTTGCACACTTTTTTACCTCACTGTGGGGATTCTACCCTGAAGCCTTGTGGTAGTCTAATCAAGGATCAGAAAATGTTTTTGGTTTCGAAGAAGAACTCGACACATAATAAAAATCTCTTACAAGAATGCACAAGAAGACGAAGGAAGGCGAGAGCGTTACCCGTTAGATCGAGTTTTATTTCTTAATTTAAATGCTGTTTTTTTAAGTCCAGGGTTGATTTACACATCACACACATGAGCAGGCATGAAGGCACAAAAGGTGTGACAGACAGGGGCGGACTGGCCATCTGTGTGTTCTGGAGATGCACAGAACGCGGCCGGTGACCGCCACGCAGTCATCACCAGTTTGTTTTTGTTTTTTCCTGCTAATCTACTGTTTCACACTCCAGTCTGGTAGGTGCCAACAATGCGTCTTTAAGTTAGATGCCAGCCGGCAGCCGCCTGTGCCCACCAGCTAATTGAAAAGAAGAAGAAGAAGAAGTAGTAGTAGCAGCGAAGACGATCTTTAGTAGTAGTAGTGAAGCACAAAAATATGGATAACGTCGGTAAAAAACGCAAAGAAAAGGGTGGGGCTGAGAAGGCGAGGGGAAAAAAATGCGACATTTAGAAAGTGAAGCCGCTAAATGTCGCAAGCTCACTGAAATGTTCAGCAGCGCAGCCGGCAGCAGCACTGAGGCACAAGTTGACGTTAGCAGCAGCATCCAAGAAGTTAGCAGCATGAGTGAAGAAGAGAGTGTTGTAGGCGAGCCAGACGGTTGTGCATGGTAGGGCCACCTGTGATGATGAGGGACAGAGATGAGCTGGTGGAAGTTCCACAGACAGATACAAGGCAAGGAAGCATGGAACATGACATGAGAGAGGGACAAAGAGAGTTACTTGCTGGTTGATGTTAGCAAATGTTATTCAGGTGTTGCTACATTTTTATCTATACTCAGTTTGTGTTGCTCAGTACAATGCAAACAATTTAATAAAATAAAATAAAGTGAAATAATGATTATAGTAGTTAAAACAGCTCCACTTTAAACATTTTAGGTGTAAAATGCCATATGCAGTAATATTAAGAAATAGGCTATATACTGTATATATAAAAAACTGTTGTGCTTTTACTTTTGAAAGTTTTGGTAACGTTACAGTTTTCTGATAATACTTACAAACTTTGAAGACTTTGAATACAGAAGTTACATTTGTAGTGGTGTGTTTTCATTATTATTTGTGCAGTAAGTTAATTACTGCATAATTTAATTACGATTATTGAGTAATAAAGTAATAATAAGATTGCATGGAATAGATGATGTTATAATCAACATCAGTGCTATTGCTGTAATTTGGATGGTATCGTGTCATGAGTCATGAGTATTGTGACACCCGTGCCAGCCGTGATTGTTGTGGGCCGGCCGAGTCAAAGTCCAGGGCTGTTTTGTAGTCCCAGTCCGTCCCTGATGACAGACGATGTGTTCAGTAAACAGATGGCTCCTCGAGAGACTCCACCCGATTGTCACAGCTCTTCATCAGCTGCTCAGGCAGCTTTCTAATGTGAGAACGTGTGATGTGTTATAGGATACAGACTTAAACCGGCTGGGTGTTGCTCAAGGATAAAGAAGAGAAGGG
Source organism: Labrus bergylta (assembly GCF_963930695.1). Classification (NCBI taxonomy): domain Eukaryota; kingdom Metazoa; phylum Chordata; class Actinopteri; order Labriformes; family Labridae; genus Labrus; species Labrus bergylta. The sequence continues at coordinate 27,966,925 of NC_089204.1, forward strand.
TAAGATGCTCGCTAACACAATATCACACATCAGGCGGTATTCACACTTAAAAATAGCCGGTTTTAAAATAAAGGCGTGTTCAGTGTGGTGAGAATAACACAACACACAAAGCCCATAAAAAGTGTCTGATTTTTAATCAAACATTCATGGCCAATCACATTTTAAAACATCGTCTTACGGTTTTATTTACTCTGCTTTTTAAAAGTTAGAATGTGTGACTTTGTGATCCAGTAGATGATGTAGACTGGTGACTGGCGACACCTCCTCCACACTGAAACCGTCACTCTTCTCCGGTGACACACCTCCAACCCCCCTCCACTCAAATTCACCTGTAGTAGATTGGCAAATGCGGCGGACAAAATTGTCTTTGGCTCAAGCTGCAATCACCTGTGTCCTGCTTTGTTGTTTTAGCATGCTAATGTTAGCGCACTTCAGTTAGCTTGTAGCTTCACACTACGAGAAATCCAAATAATCAGTGAGTATGTTCTTCTTCTTCTCTCTAGTTCTGGACTAAAACAGCTTTTATACACAAGGGGAGGAGCCGGCCGTCTCGTCCATGTAAACACGGCTCTGACAACAACACAGCCAGCGGGACTCGAGCTTCTCCCTCATTGTAGACAGTCATGACTCAGAGACACATTTACACAGGACAGACTGGATTTATGATTTATTTATATGTAAAATGTTGCACATTCCTTCTTGAAGAACTTTTAGTTTCACTCAAACAACTTATAAACTTCAAGTTTTATGCAGAAGAAAGCGATTTGATTTTGGACTCTGTAACTCAAGTAAAGAGAATAACTTCAAAAGAACATTATGTCTAAGGGTTTAAAGGTGTTTCACATAACACACAGCTTATGAATTCACGACCCCATGTCTTCATCATAATGATCACCATTATTCCACTGTAGATTGCAGGGTGAGCAGTACAGCTAACAGAGCTACCATCTAATCTGAATCATTTTCAAATGCAGCGTAATGCCCTTGCAGAAGAATTGGTACATTGAGATCATGCTGTGTCACGGTGCGGAGGTTTGAACCCCGTCTAAATGTGGACTAGGCCTCAATTAGAACCGAGGAAACAGAGAGGGACATGTAGGTACTTTGTGGTTGTTTACTGAGTATTCAAGACCAACCTTACTTCAACAATTTTAACCCCCAAACAGAGATCCTCTTTAGGGGGTTATATGATTATCCTCCTGGCCTCAGAACAACCATATTAAGGCTAAAAAACAATTTTCATCAGAATTGTATGTGATTGAGTTCACCCAGCAGCAACCTCCAGTCTTGAGAAATGAAGCCAATGCGGAGGTTTGAGTGCAGAGTGTATACTTTAGGAACCCCTAAACTCACATACACACCACAGCCAAAAAAACACTTCTAAACGGCTCAATTTTGATTTTATGAACGATACATGTTATCCATAGTGAGGCGAGTAGCTGACATGATTGACAGGTGGGCGGGATATAACAGTTCATCAAGAGTCTTAAAACCCGCCTAAGCTCTCAGTCTGTCAGGATATCCAACATTCCCTTCCCCCCACATCCGTAACCTTGGTGTCATCTTCGACCAAACTCTTTCTTTCGACAAACACATCAAACACATCACCAAAACAGCCTTCATCCACCTCAGAAACATCGCCCGCCTCCGCCCATCCCTCTCATTCTCAGCTGCTGAGACCCTCACCCACGCCTTCATCACCTCCAGACTAGATTACTGCAACAGTCTCCTCTATGGTTCACCATCCAAAACACTCAAGAAACTTCAATACATTCAGAACCACATCGCTCGACTTCTCTCACACTCCTGCACCCGAGATCACGTCACCCCCGTCCTTCATGACCTCCACTGGCTTCCCGTCCCCCTGCGTATCCAGTTCGGTCTCTTCATCCTCACCTACAAAGCCCTTCACAATCTGGCTCCTCCCCCCCTTACCTGCTTCATCCATTAAAATTAACAGTCTGTGGTTATAACATAAAATTGATTGTTAGACCCATTTTGCACAAGAGAGGGATAAGCCAAAGTATCTTTCATAACTATTAAAACACAACAAATCCTTTCCCTCCCAATGAGGCCAGTTTTTTATTAAAGATGTGTAATCAGTTGAATAATTAACCTGAAGTGCTTCATGATTAAAATACTCCGTTAAGTCTTAGTGGCCCTGAAAGAAGAAACGTTTCATCATACATTCGAAAGGCTCCATCGCTCCGACTAACTGTCCCTTTGACCTCCTTCACACCTTATTCTAACACGCGAGTCATCCAGGTCAACCTGGCAGGTTTTAAATGATATACATCCAGGATTGGGATCACACTTCACTCAAGGAAAGATGACAGAACAGCAATTAGTTGGTAAGTGGATTCATGGATCAACCACCATCCAACCTCCACACGGCGCCCCCCCTCCCCCACAGTTCAAGGTCGGTCGCACCAGACTCACATTTATGACGTCCCTCACCTCCTCTTCTTAAAACCACCTCTTCTCTGTGTCCTCCTGACTTGATGTGTATCATGCTGTGTTTCCTGAGGTGGCTCTTGTGTAAGCCTGACCGCACATACAACAACAACAACTCAGAGGCGTTCATGTGGCTGCACTCTTTAAGTTCATCTTTCCCATGGACAGTTGCCCTTCCTGGATTCTGTATCTTGACCTCCACATACAGCATCTTAACTAAAGGCTGACCACTCCCCAGAGGTGGTTCAATGCTTCTGTTTCTCCTCCACCATGCAGGTGTTCAGGAGAGTATAATAGGAGGCTGAGTTTAGCTGTGTAGCTTCTGTATGTGGAAAACAAGCCTCATATTTGAAGTTGGATGTGTTCATGCAAGGTCAAGCAGGGCGAATACCTGATCCTGGCTGCGATCCATCCTGCTTGTTGGTGTGCTATTCTTTACAAAAAAAATCTATTTCCTACAGTCTGATTGTAAGAATTGTGGATTGATAAATACCCAACATGTTTCATCTGCTTCCTGGTCTATTAACTCTTGTAAATTCACCATATTCACATGGCAGTCCAATTTCCTCTGGCTACATCCCCACAGCAGAAGTTAAAATGTTAAAATGTCATGTTGCACTTCTACATAAATCAGGGCTTATAAAAGGATTTTACTCCATGGTCTGGGTGAATAGTCGACTCAGACCAGCTGCAGGGTGTCAATTATCTCCTGATGAGGGACACCATCTAGGTAGTTTTGCATTAGTTATTTATATATTTATCGTTCTATTTTTTGGTTATTTAGTCACTTCCCAGATATAGTTGTGTGTACTTTTCTATACCTGTACTTTCACCCTGGTTATTTTGCAATGTAAAGGGTTGATGGGCATGGTTGGGAGGGGCAGCTGTGACCCAGTGGTAGAGTCAACAAAGCCTTCTGCTTGTGCTTTTAGTTTCGTTAGTTGCTTAGTTGATGAAATTTGTTTTTATTTCTATTTTTTTCTTGTAAAATTTGAGATTTTTTTTGCAAAAATGTAATGTGCGTTACAAATTAAATGTATTATTATTATTATTATTATTATTATTATTATTATTATTATTGGTATTATTATTAGTATTATTATTAGTAGTAATATTTCAGTGGTCACTCAGCAGGAAGGTCTGGGAGTCCGATCCCCCGGCTCCGATGTGTCCTTGGGAAAGACACTTAACCTCAAGTCGCTCCAGCTGGAATGTGAATGTGTATGAATGAATTAGTTAATCCTGGTGGACACTTTACACAGCAATCATCTGCCATCAGTGTGTGAATGTGTAGCATCAGATGGAAAGCATGTGCCTTTAGCCTAAGTCTGCACACATCCTCCAGTCGCCTGCTCTGTCTAGCTGTCCAGCGTCTGGTCTGGGAGTGATGAGCCTGGCTTGGAAAGAAGGACGTTGGAGCTTGTCCGCCGAGTATCCAGCACTACGCCAAGAAATGGTCGCTGTGACATGCGGAGTAAAAGCGCTTTGAGTGTTAATCAATCAAACTTCATTTATATAGCACTATAGCAAAGTGCTTTACAAGAGTGCAGAAAAGTTATTGACGAAAAAGTAGTTTATAAAATCATTGAGAGACTAATACACACCAATAAGAATTAAAAAAAAAATATATATATATATATATAAAAAAAAAATACGACACATAAAAGCAATAAGATATTAACGTTAATACATAGGAGAAGAATATTTAAAATTAGTTGTCGGGAGGCTAGAAAAGAACTATACAAGCACAAGTCTGTTTACCATTTAATGAAGGGAAAGAGATAGGGGTTTTTAAATGTTGTATTGTATCTCCTGAGCTTGCGTCTATAAAATCATACATACATATTTTATTCATCAGGTGCTGACTAACCTCACAGCTGAGAAAAATAACAATTTGTCAGATTCCTGTCTTCAACACCATCCTGAAGCACAGCAGTGAGACATTTTTTAAAGCACGTCTGCTTCCCTCCCTGACCCTGACGCCAGCAGAAAACACACGTTGAATCAAATGGTGTCCAGCTGCAGCTGTTGTAAAAAAGTCAATAGTCTCTCTACAATAGATGTTAGGACGGTGATATTTTTCTTTTGCCGTTTCAAGTGCGTCGCTCAGAAGCAGTCACTTAAGTAACAGAACATATAAGCCTGCTTTGTGAAGCACAACAAAGTGCCCCTCTTTACTCCACCGGCACAGTGTGATATTCTTGTTGTTGGTAATCGATGTCAGAACCCTCTTCTGTGGGTGCAATGACTCGGTTGCAAAGCTGTGACTTTGCTCTACCGTCCTAACTTGTTCTTGCTTTGTCTCTCCCATGTTGTTGTTACAGTGAATTGATTCATTACAGTTAATGTGTTTGGTCTGTGTCTGGACAAGTTTACCATCTGAGCTGTTTGTCATCAACTTTGCAAGAAGTCTGGCAGCGTCAACACCTTCTGACTTCACATTCACTCTCTGTCCTTTCAGTGTTGTGTTTAATAAGTAAGTGTGTAATCAGGGTGCATGCTTAGAGACTTTATAAACTGGATCTGATCTAAGTGGAAGCCTTTATTAGCGACATCTGGAGTACTGTACGTGGTCGCTCCTCTGAATTAGAGCATCAGTTTCAATATTTCTTACTTTCAATTAGCTGTGTTGCTAAGGATCCTGCTAGCTCCTTTAAGGGAAGATCACACACTACACATCACACAGTGCATAATGTTTGTATCTTGAGTGTTGTTTCAAAATGTTTATATCTTTGTTTCTTGTCTTAATTTCTGTGCAACAAATGGAGCCGCTGTGATGCAAGACAAATTTCAGACTACTTCTGACAATAAAGTATCTAATCACACAGTCCCTGTGCTGCGGTTAGTCGGCACCTAGCTTTTGCTCTGTCTGACGTTGTCAACTGGGTCAGTTTCTGGAGCGTGAGCACAGCAACACGCAGCTGTGCACACATCAAAGAAGAACTACAAGATCACGCGGGAATAAAGAGAAAGATCTGCAAACAACATGTTTGTCTTTCTGAGGATGATTTGATGTAATGTTGATATAGTGATGGAATACGATCAGGAGTCCTTATATTGTCGGGTTTGATCTATTCTGTACAGCGATGCATGCTTGCAGCGGGCTCCATCAAAAATTAACTTGGAGCGTATTTGAAACCGAACAGAGCGTCGTGGCACAGCTGGCACACACCAGAGACGGACCGCGCCGAAGCATTTACTAGAGTGGCAGCGAACACTGCCATAGTTGGCAGTTATCAAGAGTAACTGTTAGCTTAGCTGATTGTACCCCATGAGTGGACTCGTTGTGAAAAGTAGTGTACAACCAATGGTCACTTACCTAGAAATATAGACCACAATGCATTGCATGACTGCTCTCATTCATGGCAGACTGACGAGAGGAGCGTTAGCATAATATGAGACAATTGTGTCTACTTTAGACTTTTGGCAACAAGATAACAAACCGTGGAGTTACATCAGCTTTTGTAAAGTGAATAAATAACCTCTGACAGCAGGAGAGGAAGAATAACATGTAAGCCACACTGTACTCTAAGAACCTGTGAAATAAATCTGTAGTTTCAATGTTCACACTGACTTCACAAAAAACTGGAAATAACAACTGTCATGTCCTGTGTACCTCATCTTACAGTGGATCTTCAACACAACACAGCCACAATCTGTGTGTCAGAGAGCTTCAAGGCTGAGCACATCATGCTTTATGTATGTTCTGCCTCAGGGATGTCGGGAGGAAGCATCTCATGACCAAAGCAGGAAGAAATCTCAAATCAAGTCCTGAGGGTCTGTGCACGTGTGGAATATTTACAAATAGAGGGATTACACCTTAAAGGCAATGAAGGAATGGAAGATTAAAGGTTCATCTTTGGGGTTTATATTGATAATAACACCCGTTTGGTAACATTCAAGAATATGTCCTGAAAGCAGCAAATGTGTGAATACTTTTACATAATTTACAAGATGTAAAAAACAGTTACTGATGATTTTAATGGTTAGAGAAACTGCTTTAATCAATCAATTAATCAATCATTATTTGTATAGCGGCAATTTATAACAAGTGTTATCTCAGTGGTTGGGACGACACAGTCTGATGGTTGTGGTTGGGTGTCAGGGATGTTGGGTGGTAGTAGTGCTAGATCACCTCGCTGAAGGTTGGGGGAGCTCTGTCTACTCAAGAGCCTGGCTTCTGCTGCCGGGACGAGACCTCCTGGGCTTCTAATACAGAAGGGGCTCCCAGGAAAATATGTGGTTAAAAATGATTTAAAAGGGTTTGTTTAAAGGCTTTATATGTGATTTTTTGATCCAGTAGATGTCGCCCTTGAGCACCAGCATGAAACCAAAACAACTCGCGGTGCATTGTTGTGCTAGCATGCTAATGCTAGTGATCTTTATTATGCTGGTATCTTCACACTGCATGTAAATTTACCTGAAATGATCGTGATCTAGAAACACAGTTAAGCAGTGAGTACAGTATGTTATTCTTCTTTTCTCTAGTCCCTCAATTAAACAACTTTTATACACGAGGGGAGGAGTCAGCCGGCCGTCCTGGCGATGTAAACAAGCTGAAGATAGGACTCTGAAAACTCTGAAAACATCACAGACAGTGGGGCTCGGGTGTTACACCCATTGTAGACAGTCATGACTCACAGAGTTATTTTCAGAGGATAGACTTGATTTCTACATTTAAGTGTGAAAAATTGCACATAAAGCCTTTAAGGACGTCTGTCTCTTTACTGCACATTTTCTAATCCCAACTGTTTGCATTTATCTTCACAAATATAAGATTTAAGGTGTAATCATCAATGCTTAATCGTACACTCGCCCTTTAACTGAAAAGTTTAGGATTTCATGTAATTGATGCAGATAGTGTGAATGCTTTGATTTATTGGTGATCTCTAACGACATGACTGTTGTCTTTTCTTCATTACCTCCTGCTGGGTCGAGTGTTTGTTTCCGTTCACTTCCAGTATAGCCAGCAGCTCGTTGAAGCCTCTATTCCCTGCTGAGTAACACTGCATCAGCCATACACAAAACACAGGGAATAATAAAATAACAATAACAATCTCACACAGCTTTATTTCAGCGCTCATCTTCTGCCAATAGAGGAAAAAACTCATAGGGTGGGAGGTATTTTTAGCATCGTGCTTATCCTCTCCTCTCATCCCTCCTCCCCTGCATCTCTCACTCTCTCACACAATGTCTTTGTCCCCGTCTTTTGCATTCATCTTCTGCCATTTCCCCTCTCTCTCTCTCTCTCTCTCTCAGACTCTGTGCTTCTATCTCAGCTGGATATACCAGACGTCTCTTTAATTCGACACAGTAATGTAATTCGCCTTCTCTGTAATCATCCATTTTCCTGTTTTCATGCCCTCCTCCCGAACTTGAGACACGTCCTGTGGATTCTATTTCACAGCAGTGCACCAGACTACATCAGTTTCCATTTCATTTATTCAGTATTTGTTTAGGAGCCCCCCCTCTGTGCTGCTCTGCAGTGAATCAACATTGCTTAATCGAAGCTACCCTGCACTGACCAGGTTAAAGATGATATGATTACAGAGTACTTTTTAACATTCATGTTCTGAATCAAATCGTAATGAATCGAGTTCTTTGCAGCCAAAGTGTTCAGTGGGATCACTAAGGACCTTTTATCTTACAACAGAACAATCTCTTAGCACCTGTTTAGTGACGAGCACAACATTGTTGTTGTTTCTGCTTTTATTCTTCACAAACACATTATTTAGACTTGGGTATAAAGAACCATTCCAAATCTCAGAGATTCATGGACTTGATGAGGGACATTTTGAGTGTTGTGTTTTGTCATCTTTTTTTCCTCTCTTCTGCAAAATCTGCAATCACGGTAAATCATCAGTCAAACCTACTCAGTCATACTCATACATTTATACGCCGCTGATGAAGCAGCGGGAGCAACTTGGGGTTAAGTGTCTTGTCCAATTACACATCGAACATGTAGCTGCAGGAGCTGGGGATCGAACCCCCAACCCCTCGGTTGAGAGATGACCGACTCGACCACTGAACCACAGCCGACCCTGGAGAGTCAGCGTAAATATGCTTACTGTTTGCTGACTGTGATATCATCTCAATCCCTAAAGAAATATATATCTGAAGAATCTGTAATCAAAAGGTTATACAAGTCATAAGTGAACCATAATAATAATATATATATATATGTTTAAGAATTGTCATGACGAAAAGACACCAAAGACAAACTTGTATTTTCATCTAATTTTCTGAATAAACACACCAAACATACTGATACAAAACATTGTGAATGAAGAAAAATGAATGCATGTGTTGCAGGTTTCTTTCAGGGTTGCTGCAGCTATCTTTCTACCTGCTAAAGTTTTTCATTAAAACCAATTCAAACAGGAACAGTAAAAAAAAATGGACCCTGAGGAAGGGTTAAAGTTTGAATTTTATGATAAACTCCTTTAAAGTCTGTATATGTGATTTTTCACACTTAAATGTAGAAATCAAGTATATCCTCTGAAAATAACTCTGTGAGTCATGACTGTCTACAATGGGTGTAACACCCGAGTCCCACTGTCTGTGATGTTTTCAGAGTTTTCAGAGTCCTATCTTCACTTTGTTTACATCGCCGGGACGGCCGGCTGACTCCTCCCCTCGTGTATAAAAGTTGTTTAATTGAGGGACTAGAGAAAAGAAGAATAACATACTGTACTCACTGCTTAACTGTGTTTCTAGATCACGCTCATTTCAGGTAAATTTACATGCAGTGTGAAGATACCAGCATAATAAAGATCGCTAGCATTAGCATGCTAACACAACAATGCAGCGCGATTTGTTTTGGTTTCATGCTGGTGCTCAAGGACGACATCTGCTGGATGAAAAAATATAAATCCACATATAAAGCCTTTAAAGTGAGTCCATTCTTAATTACTATTCTGCACAAAATAGCACGTCAGAACTATTTAAGTGTCTTGTTTGCAAACTGGGAATGAGCTGGAGATGTGATATTATTGGAGAGAAAAGGAGCAGAGAAGCAGATCATCTGCAAAGATACAGAAAGCTTGAGTCAAACATGACATCATCAGACAAAAGAGCCCTCAGGTTATCATAAAACTGAACCTCTGTCAATTAAAAACTCTGAGCAGGTGTACAATTATCTCCATGAAATGTCAATCCAACTTGACAAGTGAAAAACAAACTGAAATGAGAGAAAGTTAAGTGGAAAGATCATCTTTGGTGAACAGTGTTAATACAAAAACAATCCTTCCCTTTTATGTTTTGTTGCAATGTGTTGAACTGTCACCATGCTTCATGATTCCTTCCCTGAGGAGAGATTATTTCCCAACATTTATTTCAACGCATTCTAGCCGCAGTGTGAATGACAATAAAAGCAAGCAATGTGAGTCAGGGTTCCTGGCAATCTCAGCGCCGCCTCCGTCTCGTCAGCTCTGAGGCCCCGGGGTGGAGGGGTTAAGGTTGGAGCTCCGGGGCCAAACCCAGCAGTCGAGAGCCCGCCCCTCAGGAGAGGGAAGTCAACATGGCAAGGGCACCAAACACATTCAGGATGCATGGGCGCCATTTATCATGGTTGACAACTGCACCTCCACCGTGCCATTTGGGTTTATTACCGGTACATTTCTCCCCACATAATGATGTTTTCCTTAGCGCTCGTCCTCTGAGACCAGCGTCAATGAAAAACTGCAGCAGAAACATCAAGGTGACAGCCATCCCCCTCCCCCTGCTTCTTTCTCTCTTTTATACAAAGTTTGCCTTCACATGACTTCTAAGGACGTGGAAATAAAACAAAGAGGAAGTGGAGTTTACCTACAAGTTTGAGGGCACGCAGAACCTGAGGATTTATGCTGCGTATCAGCATCCATGCAGCAGGGATTTAATACCTGCACACACTGCTGTTCACTCCTTGCTTGTATTTGGTGAATCAAATCCTTTCAGGTTAGCTCGACAACAACGCTTGGCTCTCCCCAAATAGATATGTTTTCACAAAAAAAAAAAAAAAACACTCAGGTATTTTGCTCCACAATAACCGCTCTGGATAAACCATTTGAACCACCAAAAAAATGGAAATCTCTCAAATCCCATCAGCCAAAAAAAAAAATCCCCCCAAAACACTGAGATGGAGGGTTATAATTGACCCTCCAGCTGCAGCCACATTTCTGTTCTCCACACAAAATCACTTTCTATCCACCTGCTGGCTGTGTGTGGCTGGAGTAAACTTATATTGATATTTACTGAGTAGGCTTCAGGGTATTATGCTAGATTGAAGGTGCTGGGGGAAAAAACCTTTTGTGTAAGCGAGGGTTCTTCTAACAATATTTACCTGAGTTTGCTGCATGAGTGTATATGGTGCGCAAACCAAACATCTGATACCTAAAAGGAACTCAACTTACTGATAAAGTGAGCTTACTCTCTGATCAGACATTAAGGAAACATGCTATGTTGAAGTGCTGGCTTCTCTGACAACAATGCAGCAGCCAGTATGTCCTCCTTCTAACTTTAGATTCTGCTCCTGAATGCTCTGGATTTGTTTGGACCAGAGAAGGTAGGGGGTTTTAAGACACGCCCGCCAGATATGAGAGCAGTTATCAGGTCAACAGGTGTTGCAGCGATGGAAGCGGGCAAGAGAACTGGTTCAGATAGAAGTGATTGTACCCGACCTAAAAAGTCTTGGCATTGGACTAATAAAATCCCCGACCAGACACGAGGTAATACATTTGGAAAACGGGATAATATTGTTACATATTGCTCCTTTAACATAAATGTTTCAGGGAAGGTGAATGCGGAGCAGCAGTAGATTAGTCGGTGAGATCTGCAGTGTTTGCACTCAGTGTAAAACCGTCTTGTAGATGCATTGCATCAACAAGTTTCTCGCGCTGCTGGTGCAGTGGTTAGAGCACGCGCCCCATGTATGGAGGATGTGGTCCTCAAAGCGGGGGGCCCAGGTTCGAGTCTGACCTGTGGATCCTTTCCCGCAAGTCATTCCCTACTCTCTCTCTCTCCCCCTGGTTTCCGACTCTATCCACTCTCCAAAGGCACAAAAAGCCCAAAAATAAATCTTTAAAAAAAAAAGAAGTTACTCATGTCTACAATTAGGTAATCTGTGTTTATCTTAATCTCTATCTTCAATGTGTGCTCATTACTGTGTCTTTAAAAAGTCCTTGCTTTTTTATTTGGGGCATTTCATGAGTTAAATTATTTAAAAAATAAGTTTTTCTAAGAGTAAGGCTTTTAATAAAACTTAATGTCCTTCAAAGTTTAGATGTTGTGTGAGGTGTAAAAGAAAACAGAATGATGATGATTAGGGAAACATTGAAACTCCATATTTGATCGATAATAACACAAAGAAAACATGAAATGCTGGAGCTGAGAAAATATAAGACCATCTTCAATTTTATGCCAGCAACACCTAATGAAAAAGTCAAGACGGGATCATGTTTAACAATCATCAGAGTTTGGGGATCTGAGGAGACAAGTTTCTGTCTTTTTAAAAGTGTCATGTTTAACAATTATCACTTAATGGAGGATTTTAGCTACAAATTAGAATACAATCACTGACTACTCACACAAAACTATCACAGACAAGAAAATAAAAGACCACTTTATTTTAGAGTAAATAAAGCAATCAAAATAAATGATTTAAAGCAGCCTCAAGCTAATCAAATCTTAGCTGCGAAAGGCAGAAAATAAAGTGTAATGATGACACCAACAGTCAGACCAAATTTAAAAAGAAGTTTTTTTGCAGGTATTTCTGCTCCAAAACATTTCATTCTCACATGATTGTGGCTCAATAACATGTTTTAATTGAAGGCTGCTCTATTTTTATCTCGTACCTGCTCTTCAGACTTTCCCATGTGTGAGAATAAAAATGAGCCGAGGAATGTGACGGCTGCACTTGTCCAAGTCAGACGAGAGATTTCTTGAAGGGGTTATGTGAAGCACAAAGCTCCTTTCCCAAAAAGTTTCCAGAGACACCAGTGAAGTCTTCCTTCCTTCAGATTTAAAAAAAAATGTTTCTGATGTGTTTTTTTTGTTTTCTTTCTTTCTTACGGTTTTTAGAGCAGAGGCAGGAAGAGGAGCGAGGAGCGCACAGGTCACACTGCAAATAAACTCATCCTGCATATCTGTTGTCTTATCTGACGAGCACATGCACTTTATCTCCGTCAGCCGACTAATCACCGCCTTAGAGGAAGGATCTCATTAGCGGCAGTCACATTCTTTTTGGCGGTGAGATGGAGTCGATCATTATCTGCGTTGTGACGGTGATGCTGGTGGAGATGGTGATGAAGATGATGAACAGCTGATTGATTTGTGCCAGTGGGTACGATCTTTGTTCCCAGAATTAAATATGCTCTTTCAAAATGAAATTTATTTTCTGCTCCCTGGGATCCATCATATTGCTGAAATCAATATTTAATAACCTTGGATCAATGTTTCATCGGGGCTTTGTTTTGCATTGGGTGTTTGTTGGTATTCTTGAGTGATAATGTGCATAAAGATTTAGCAAAGAGATGGTACTGTGAATGTTTTATTGTTTTATTTCAAAGACAGCACACCAAAGTCTTTTTTTTAACTGTCATGATGTCTTTCTCTTTTTTCCATTTCTGTCTCCAGGAATGCCTCGGGCTACTGACTGAAAAATAGATGTACTAAAATCATGTGCAAAAAATAACAGAGCCTATTATCCTCTCCATTTTTAAATTAAGACTTGATGAATTTATTATTGCTGCAATCAGCCGTTGCATAACTGCATATATAAGTCCTTACATATGCATATGTACTCCTGTCGAGCTTCCTCAACCTGCTGGAGGGTGCTAATGTTTGTTAGTGTGATGTTTTGCAATGACTGGTGTGGGAATTTACTCAGTGTGGATGGGAAATGTAGTCAACAGAGATTCCCGACTCTAGTACTTATTCCAGGCCACAAACTGCACCAAAGACCCCACCGTTGCAAGGACCAACATCTCTTTGTCTTTGGGATGCAGCTATTCAAATCATTCTTCTGCTAACTGATTTTGCTGCTCTACCGAAACCGTTCTCAAGAGACATGGAGTTTTTGTTTTTTTTCCACATCATCTATGTAACTTGCATACATAAAGACATGGTTGTATAACTCTCAAGTTATGAGAAATTAAGTGGCACGACGTCTCCCAGACAGGCATTATCTAACTCCACTTTCACTGGTTACTTAACAAAAACGTCAGGACTGGAAATGTTTGAACCAAGATGTCAATATTAAAGTCCTCTGAGCTCTTATTATAAAAGACTTTTAATCCATTACAGGGATGTAACTTTTATTAACTTTCCTGTTTCTGCTCCTTAACCTTCTGTTGCAATTCCTCAGTCAGCCCTTAACGTCTGTAACTAGAGGAAGTTTTATACTCACTTAAATCCCGTCCAAACGCTCTGAAATCTCAAAAACATGGTCGTCCACATGAAAACGCAAAACGCACTGTTGCGGCTGTCATGAGCAAGCAAAGTCAAAAACCATTTCCTTGCCAAGCTTAAAATGTTCTCCCCATTCCTCTGCAATGACCATTTCAATTTACAAAGTTGTCCATTTAGGCGCCTCTGCTCGTCAACATCGTGGGAGCACTAGTTTGGTTACGTCTGCCATCGCACTAAGACTCTTTTATTTACTCCTATCTGTACAGTTTGGTTGGTGAATAACAGTCTTTTTTTATACTTTTGTTTTAGTTTAAAGGGGATATATTGTGAAAAATCCACTTCCACAGTGTTTTTGAACATATATTTTTAGGTAACCTGAGTGTCTACTGACCCACTAAGTGTGAAATAAATCCATCCAGTCCTTTGTTTGTGGTCTGCATAAGTCTTACAACACAGAAAAACGCTCCGTTTCAAATGTGCTCTCCTTGTGATGTCACAGTGGGATTTTGGTGAAAAAAAATACTCTCCCCTCGCCTAGTATCTCCACCGATGGACTCCTCCCCCAGCCTAGAACAAAACTTTTGCGCAGGTCCGCCATTTTTATTCTCGCTACAGAATATCATGTCTACGGGGAAAACTCGGGGGGGGGTCATTGCATTTAAAGAGACACACACACCAAAACGGAGCGTTCTGAGAGAGCTGGTTTATACAGGGTCAAAAACCTCCTCTGGTGCTTGATTCATTTTATATTCTGACCAAAGCACAGCACAGATGTTTCATTTAGACCACAGGGGGTCTGTTTGAAAAATGTGGAAAAGGGGGGATAATATGTCCTCTTTAATATTATCGGGGAGTTTTTGTGATCCAGAGCAATTCAAACCAATTTCCAAATTCAGCTTTGGCATAATTGTACACAAGCAGGCTGCGCGCAAGTCTTCAGAGTCCACAGTTTCTATCTCTGAGGAGAATCCTGATGCAGACTTCTCTGATGACAGAAAAAAACCTTTGTTTCATGAAATGGTCAAGATCCAACTTGTTTATTTCATAATGTGAAAAAGAACGACGCCCTGCCTCAGATGCTGTATTCGTTCCCCGCATACATCCATGATCAGAAAAGTGCAGCACAAGTTGAAATGAAACCGAAGCCCTTCCTTCCTGTGGTTTATTGTTGTCCAGGGCAAGGTCACAATTTATTATTTATCTCGGGAAGGAAATGTATTCTTGTGGCTTTCGCCTTCATAATTGAGTCATCTCTGCCTGAGAGCATAAATTGCAAGGCCATTTCCAATCTGCGGTTTAACAGGATGCTCAGCTGTACTCTCCTCTGTCTTTAAAATAAGCAAAACAGAGCGCAGACATGCTGTCAACATTGCACTGAGTCACCATAATTATAGCAAGGTCTCCCCTGCTCAAGAGTGCATCCTCATGTGACTGCAGTCATCTTTGCTTCAGTCAGCTACACAACATGTACAGCAGCGCCGCGTGGCATACAGATTAATGAACGGCTCGCTGACTCTTACACCGGTGTGATCTGCAGAAAGCTGTTGTTTTATGAAAACAAGGCGGCCAGGTTTCTGATTGGAAGCCCAGATACGCTTTCTCCATTTTGCCACAGTGGTGCAGTCTGAACAGCAGGGGAAATGTGACTAAGTGCAGAACTTGATTTGTTTCCAGAGTTTACGAGAAAATGATTAAATCAACAAAAACATTCAAAATGCATGGAACCATTTTTCTTTATTAAAATAGAAGCAAACCCAACACATTGAAGGTACACAGGAACAAACACCGCATTCAACAAATGCATCTATATATCCACGTTCATATTTCAGCATTGTTTGATTTTTTTTTAATAAGCATACAATCCAGAATATGATTCTCAGATATGCATAAAACACTATCTGTTTTGGGGGGTCTCTTTTAGGGAAAAAACGTTTATACTGTCTTCCCAGCAGACGTCCCAGAAGCATCACTACGCTCTTTCCTGCTTGAAATAAGTGCGAAGTGTATTTTGCAAAGGGCACTTCAAGCACAGTGTGCTGAACAGAGCTGATTGACCCAGACAGGAAGTCAGTAATGAGCATCCTGTCAATTTCAAAATAAAACACAAAACTGTTGATCATATATATCTGTACATTCTATATTCTACAATTCACTTAGCAGACGCTTTTATCCAAAGCAACTTACATCAGAGAGTAAGTACAACACTAATCCATTCATACACCGCCACCAAAGCAGCAGGAGCAATGCGGGGTTAAGTGTCTTGCCCAAGGACACATCGGACATTTTGCTCAGCTGGATATCGAACCCTCGACCTTCTGGTTGAGAGGCGATGACTCTACCAACTGAGCCACAGCCGCCCTGTACATCAACATTATGTCAAAAAGAAAAATCAAATCAACCTTAGAAAGTAACCTGTTCGTTTGGTGTTCTGTGCTCTGGGCTGAGCTGCGCTTCAGAAATTCACCCATCAGTGTAGTGCAAGTACTGTGCAAAATCCCGGCACACACAGATGCTGTGGGATTGGTTCCCATGTGATGATTGACATTGCATTCAGCAAAGTCCACATAGCCATGTGGTGCATTAATGAATGAGCATGTCTCAGCACTTTATACTGGTATATTGTTCGCACTGGTAGGACAATATTAATATATTAAGATATTACAAATTAGCTTACAGCGTCTTTTGGAGCCCTTGATTTCCACTCATCTTCAGGCCATACACTAGTTAAGTCTGTAATCCACTCTTTGTTTTCCAGGAAGCACTATAGCCTCCCACATCTACAGAAAGAAAGCAGTGTGTGGATGTGTCCATGCGCTATAGGTATCTTTTACAAGTATTCCTGGCCCTGGGGACTCTGGGGACCAGTAGCTCCATATGGCACTGCATAATTAAATGTGCTGAGTCAGGCTTATGCACATCTGCAAGAGCAAGAAGACAGCCTGATCCAGGGAGGTTCACCGGTTCCTGAAACAGATACAAGTCTTTGTAAAATCTCACTTCACAGGAGTTTAGACAATAAAAGTACTTGTAACATGGAATTGAATTAATTTTTGTAATTAATTTAAAACATATGTTTATAGGGTTACTGTGTTTACTGTGTGAAAAAAAAGACCACCAACAATGAACACAGGCTTTGTTTCTGTCCATGTTTTGGTCAAGAGACAGCTGATGAACTGAATAATTAGGAAAATTATCATATTTAACACATCGGTTGACTGTCTCTAATTCAGGTTCGATTTCTTATAGCTCCCCAAACTTTCTTAAATTTGGGTTTTTTATTATTCATAATCACTTCATGTATTCTGTCTGGGCTCAGCCTTAGAGAGAGGGTGAGGAACTCAGACATTGAAGTAGTGGCTTGGAGTAGAGCTGCTACTAGGAGCCAGTTGAGGTGGTTCAAGCATCCGATTAGGAATCCTCCTGGACGCCTCCCTTTGGAGGTTTTCCGGGCACACCCAACTTGGAGGAGACCAGACCCTCCCAGTAGAATTGTGTTATGAGCTTTACTACCTTTAAATGCAGCTTTTTTTTTTACTTAGCATGTAACACGAAGACTTCCTGTCTTTATTTGACCTCATCATACATGCAAAGTGATGCTTTTTGTTTACTTCATGTTTCCTAATGTGCCTTCCTGTCAATTTCTTTTGGCTTCAGTTAATCTTTGCATATTCTAAAAATTGTAAGTACTTATGTTTTATCTACCTTCTAAAATGTGTCTTTGTTTATTATCATTAAAATCTATTTTGGGGCTTTTTGTGCCTTTAGTGAATAGAGTCGGAAAACAGAGAGAGAGAGAGTCAGGACTGAAATGCAGGAAAGGAGCCACAAGTTGGATTCCAACCCGGGCCGCCAGCTTAAAAGGACCACAGCCTCTGTACATGGGGCATGGGCACTAACCACTACGCTACCGGTGCCTCATTATCACTAGCATGCTTGAAGAGAACAAAATTAATAAATACAACTTTTGATAAATCATCAAGAGGATACTGAGATGGAGGTCTTGCATGAACACAAGAAATGCAGTGCAGATTTTGTGAGCGCAATACACTTTTCACACAGATGAGTTGATGCAATGTTGAAGTATTTATATGCACAAGATGTAACAAGTAAGGCTGCAATGTTAGAGACTCCATTAAAAAGGAGACTGTATTCCTTCATGTGTCGGAATTTATTTCAATGCAATAGTCAAATTTCATAAATCATGTTTATGGTCTTATGTCTCCCATTTTGAAAATATATTCTGTCAGCAGCATTAGCATCTTTTTCTATGCTGTATGTACCTCAGCAGGGAGTTGAATTGCAATATCAAGTGCAAGTGCAAAATCACAGCAACACCAGTTGGCACAAAGTGGAAAAAAAAAAAAACAGAGAAGCAGCGAAGCTAAACATATTGCAGACAGAAGCTTCAAAAAAAGCTGGAAACCAGAAGTGCTGTGGGTTTTTTTTTTTTGTAGGTTTTTCTTCTCCCAGTGTCAGCTTCTTTTATACCTGCAGTGACTTTATGGATCCATGGTTACATTAGCCTCAAGCAAGAGGCTGTTTCATTGAAGACAGCTCATCAGGATGACTGACAAGTGTGGGGGCGGGAACTTGACCAGCTGAGGAGGCTGAGGAGGCGGAGGGCAGGACTAACGACACATTTTATCCCTCAAAGTGAGAACTTGCATACTGAAGCTATAACTTGGAGACCAGTGTGACAGGAAAAAAAAAATATTTTCCAGCCTGATGGAGCTCTGAATCTGGCGGACCATGTTGGTCCTTCAGTTTTTTCACTTTCTCTGTGTTTGTGTCTCTTCACTTACAGACACTTCTTCTTTAAAATTGTGGCCTGTGAATGCTTTTCTGACATGACTTCAACAGAGCTCACCTGCTTCCAAAAAACACTCAATAACTGCCACGACTGGCTCAGGTTAATGTATCATTTCCGTCCAAGTCTGTGCGGAGAACCTATGAATTGGCTGACTGATCGAACAGATGGAACAATGAGCTACAAACAGAAAAAAATCTGATCTCACCTGCAGTATGTTTTGAAGCTTTGGAGAGACGAGTTGTTTGAGGAAAAAAAAAAAAAGAAGCCAGTCAGTTGTTTTTCAAAGATCAATATTGTTGCACCAAATTCTGTATGACTTCCCACTGATCCACCTCTACCTCATCCTCTTGTTTTCTGCTGGTTGCTCTTGCTGAAGGGCGAGAAGGCACACTTTGTTTTCAGCTCAAGGACTTTTTTTGTTTTGTTTTGCATTTCTGTCTTTGGCTATATGAAAGAAACATCTATAGAACAAGGACTTCATTGAAGATTCAGTTAGAGCCTTGCATCTCTATGATATGCACATTCAGCTTCAATCATCAGGGTCATCAACAACAGGTTCTGGATATTATCTGTATATGAACGGCAGCCAGGAAACACAGGAAGTCAGAGTTATTCCAAAAATCCTTTTTATGTTCTTAATGGTATAAATCATAGTTGTACCCTATCAGGCTTCACCCATTGGCTCGTCGACGGCCTTTTTGAAGGCTTGGGTTTTGGATTTCGACCAACGCAATGTGGCTTTACCATAGGCATGACCATATATGGACGAGAGGATGGCGCTCTGCAGGATGAGCAAACACGATCAAGCAATTATCCAAGCTAAACAGCTGAACCTGAAATAAATGTATTTCCAAATGATTAAGTTTGTGTTTGCTGTGGTATCTGATAAAAGAGTGGGACAAAATATCAATACAGCAATATATCGTCGTCCTGACTTATCTGATACAATTATCACATCTCTGCAGTCAAATACATGTAAAAAAATAAACAAAGCTCTAAACGGATTTCCCTGCCAATTCAACTCACCCCATCATCACTTCATGGCTCCTCACAGCCGCACTCACAAAATGAATGAGGGCAACATGAACAGAACAGAACAGAAGTTTATTGACCAAAGAAGAAGTTGATGAGGATGATGTTGGACAGCGGTGAAAGCGGTAAGAGACAAAATATTTTTTTATGAACCAAGCTGTACATGTTTGCATGTTTAAGTCTGCTGTTAAATTAGGATTTTGAGTATGAGCCCTTATCGGGTCTGACTCCCTCTTAAAAACAGCCTCAAGTGGCCACTTGTGGAACTGTAGTTTTGTGTTGACTTAAAAGTCAGGGTTCGTATTTTCCTCCAGATAATTTTTTTTCAGATTTCAGATCCTGTCTCCCTGCTCGTTCTCTACCCCATGCATGCACGAGCCCACTCTCAAAGCATGAGCTGAGGTCCGCTTCTGGACCAACGGCGCTTGTGCATGTAAGTGAGGGGGCGTGGCTTTTGAGTGAGCACAGAGGGGAGGGGGTGGGTGCAGACACGGCACTGAGGGAATGCTACTTTCAAAATCATGCGAGTTTACAAAAATGACCAAACCTGCCTTTAACATCTCAGTCCTGGAGGTTTGCCTCTTTGAGTTCACACGGCGTCACAGTGATGGCAAACCTGAAGTCATTCTCTCTGTAAGCCATTTTCTAACCTCACCTGATCTGAATAAGTCGAAAACGCCTCACCTCTGGACTCGCTGAGATCAACGAGGTCCCTCTGATCTTGACCTACGGAGGTGGATAACTGCAGAAGAGCAACAATAAATTGCCTCCCGTGTGTGCAGCACTGACTTGTTTGTATCTGTTGGGCCTTCAGTAATGCTTGAGGACAAGGAAACAATGTGTGTGTGTGTTGAGTTTTTGTTGTGTAAGTTTGTGTTTGTGTTGCAGGGGTGGGGTATTGGGGTCACTGTGCAATTTAGCAACCGCCAACTGCAGTCCGTATAAAAAGAGAGAGAAAACAGAATGAAGGCGGCAAGTGCCATCTCAGCTTTTTTTTTTCACTTTGCTATGTTTTACATTTTTTGTCAAAACAGGAGAGCAGAGGATGTCAACAACTCTGACAAATGTTTGGGTTGACAGATTCAACAGAGGGAAGTGTAAGAGAGCGGGGAGGTGGCTCTGCATCTTATCATGCAGCACAACATCCCTGACACATTTACAATAGAGTGGAGTTGAGACTGTAATGGAGGACGGTGTTTGCAAAGAGGACACCGTGGCTCTCGTTTATTGCTCCTCATCACAGTGCTGCATTGCTGAGCAATTAAAAAGCCATCAACCGACTCCCAGCTGATTACCTACAGTGTCATCTAACCTTGTTGTTGATATTAAATAAAGTACTTGTCTGTAAAATGAGGTGAATGGAACAAAAAGCATTGTCTCAATGTACGTTATACCAGAGACTGGACCAGGACCATATGCTGCTCTTTATTACAACACGGCCATTACTGCGGTACCAATTAATGTTCCAACATAGAGGGAGAGAAAAGGGAGCGTGTTTACCCACTTAAAGGGAATTTTTCCTGGGTGCATCAGGGCGGTAATGGAGGCTCATGTTTGGAAGGAGTCGGTGATGCAGAACACGGGACAGGCTGAGCGTGAATGAGATGTGATGGAAGCAGACTTGCACAGTTCTTATTACACATTATTCATATTAATACATCAACTCACCTTCTCCACCGTGCAGGCATTCATACTGCCAATAATTATTTCATCAGCAGGAATAAAAAAAGCACTGTTAGATTAGAGAGTTGTTTTGTAACTGCACTTTTGGGATATAGTTAGGGCTGTGCGATTCATAATGAATTTATTGTGAGCGATTGCAGTTAACACATGGCAAAAGTCAAAATGTATCGCGACGAGTAAGATAACTTGTTTTGTAGAAACAAGCGTACCTTTCTCACTTGGCAGCCGTTCATTTAACCCATCAGATAGAGGCCTGGGTTAGTGTTGTAGTGCACGTAATCGGTCTTGGTCTCAAGTTCGGTCTGGAGACCACTTTTTGAAGGTCTCGTCTCGGAATCGAAAGTATTTTTACTCGGCCTTGTCTCGGTTTTAGACTGGGCCGACTTTAATTCAAGCCCGGTCAAGACCACCTCTGAAAGGCTATATTTACATCATCACTGTGATTAGAAGGAACACACCCCTTTCTAAAATAACAAATATCTTAAATTCATTCAGAATTTGGACTTTATCCCCCTGGTAACGGCTGCAACCTTCCTGTTACAGTCTCGGTCTTTACTCGGTCTCGATCCCTAAATGTCTTGGTCTTGACTCAGCACTTTGGACTGGGGTATGTTTTGCTCTTGGGTATAATGACCATGCTTTTACACCATTTTGAAGCAGTCACATGCTAGCTAGCAGCTACCCGTCAGATTAGCTGGTGCCAGTTTGAATATTACAATACTTGTGTTGCAAACACAAGTATTGTGCTAAATATGACAAACCGCAGCAGAGAGTAAAACTGAGTTAAAGGCACTCCTACATTTTTTTTTAACTTATCGCACTTCATATATTTAGCTAACAATGTTAGCCGATAGCATAACAATTTCTCATACCGTGCAGGCTTAAATATCTTATTATCAAAGTTATTAGCCAAACTTCAGAACTTGTCCTTCATTCTCAGAGGCATGGTTGTCATAATTTGTCATTTTTCCTCGACATTGATTGAAATATCTCTGATGATTGAAGTCGAAGTTGAAACATTTCCAATAATTGGATTTGATCCAGGATGACAAAAACATACTTTTTGTTATGCATTAATAGTTGAGGTGAAGCAGAAATGTTTTATGAATCATGGCTTCATTCAAGAACTTGGAAAGATTAAGCTTTCAGTGAGTATTCAGTAATACATTTATTCACATGAGCAACCATTCCATATTCATGACAGTCACATAACAGAATTTTAAACAAACCCTGGCCATATTTTGAATTTCCAGCACATGTCAGACCTGGTTTGACTTTTTCAGAGAATCACAGAGGTGCTGGCTGCTGAGTGGCAGCATCCTCAAAATTAATTTACTGCGAGTGGGACTTCAAACATCGCTGGCTGCACACCACACTGTTGCTGTACAAGCCACCACATCACAGGTTTCTGTCAGTGGTAAACCCAATTTCTGTGTTAAATTACATTCCCTGTTACCAGCTGTGAGACGGCTTAATGCTTTTTTTGGGGCTCCTATAAATTTATGGTGTTGTGTATAAACGTATGAACACTTTCTGCATACAGGAGGTGCTCAATCAATGCCAGGGCTGAATGTACATGATCACATTTTAAACAGATTCATAAGAACTCTGTGTCCAAAAAGATGTTTCTGCCATCAGCCACTGAGCTAATTTGAGTTGACATTCAGGGAATGAGCACAGAGTGGGTCCAGAACACCAACTGGCCATCCCACTACCAGCTGAGTGGTCATGAACTCCATTCTGAGAGTCTGCAAGTTTAGTGTCTTTTTGCAAGGTCCAAATTAGAAGTCTTGGTAAAGAGTGCTGCTGGGTGTCAGGTCCATTAAGAAGAAGAAACAGACTCTGGTGACTCTGCTCTGTAGAGCAACATGGCTCATGCTACTGGTCATTGGGGCTGGGAGGGTATGCTTTAGTCCTGAATTATTCACTTTATCAGGATTCATGGGTGACAATTCTGTAGATTGTATATATATAACATTGATATCCCTAATCGGTTCCCACACATTTCCTTTCTCTGGAAATGTTCAGGAGTGCATGTTTGAAAACAGCTTATCAAAGGGCGTCACATCTTCTGTCTCTCTCCAGCTGTCCATCAATAAAGGCCCAAAAAACCATCTTTAGAAAAGACTTTGTGTCCACAACATTCTCCTCTCAATTGATAAGAAGTCCTCAAAGCGTATCCCTCAGCACAAAATGTAAGACATGCCTAGATCCTCAGACACTGCAGTATTGTGGTAATTTGCCCGGTTTTTATGGCGTTCTTTCAAGATGTTGTCGTCCCTCTGATGAGGCCGTATTACTCCTCTTTATGTCGCCACCTTTCAAAGGGCCCCCGTGCTCTTATCAGAGGCAGAGTGCTGATGGAGCAGCCCGGCTCTGCGCTGCTGTTGGGCAGCAGAATTAGTTTGGTTCCACTGAATAATGAAGTAGAATGTGTACCCAGTGTTCTAATTAAAACCCATGGTCATTCATCTATCTAATTGATACAATGCCTCGCAGTATAATTTTGTCCCAAATGTACCATTCCAGTCTGTGTTCCCTGCTCTACGAGCCTCTGCTGAGCAGAGCGGCTTCATGCCAAAAAGACATGGGACAAGAACACAGCAAATCACATTACTCTCTCTTACATCCACTCACATGTACAATATGTGTACTTACACATAGGGAAACAAATGATCACAAACATACAATCAGGTCACACAATCTTTTACCCCAATCATAGTCGTTAGAAACATAAGGACGCTGAGACTTGAATGTTCAGTAAGACCTTAAAACAAAATAGCAGTTCTCCAACAATGGCTAGCAACCCAGTAAGGCACAACACGATGTCTTAGATTTTTGTACCAAACTGATAAACACTACAGACAAATGTGGCACCTCTCGAGGGGCTGGGCTATAAGGCACCCAGAAAAACTGTAAACATAAAATGATCTGGTGTTGCCAGAGTTCGACTAACTTTTGCTTTGTTTCATAGTTTTATCTAGCAGCACAAACTTCATCATTCTTCTTTAGCTTTGCCGTTTTTTGGTTTACGCCCTTGACTTTGGACATGCAGCGAGTTCTGTACTCCCATTGGTTAGCAAAAAAAAAAAATCCAATACGCCGGACTTTCTGTTGGGAGGTTTGGAGGCGATCACTATGACACACTGCATGGAATAAAACGGTTGATTTTAGAGTAATAAAGATAAAGATAAACTTTATTGATCCCCCGTGGGGGAAATTTGTGCATTACAGCAGCTCCAGAAAACAGGGGACGGGAATATACTTATTAAAAATAAATAATAATAAATAAATAAATAATAAAAACATGCTTAACGGGGCTGGTACATAAACTGAATTTGTTCCTTTTCAAAAACACTTTTCACACTTTGTCAAGATAAGAAAAATGTACCGGGACACATGGTCCAGTTTGTGCAGCATTTTTCAGCAAAAAACTGGAGGTTTCAAGTTATTTCTAATTTCTGACATTAGCAGAATGCTAGCTTACATTAGCCTCAGGGTAAGGATCATAATCGTTTTGTGGAAACACCATCTGAGGCTCAATCTCCTTGAAGGCTTATCACACATTAGCTGTGGTGGTCATGTTCTCAAAGGACTGTGTATTAATCCATTTTATATTCTAAAAATGATATATTTAAGTTATCGGATGTCACAATAAGTCTCAAAGCCTTTCCACAGGTTTTAAATTGATCTGTAAACTCGTCAGATTACGGAAAACCAGGGGAGGAGAGCCCTGATCATATTCTCTGATTGTCAGAAACTGAATTGGGTAAAATGTGCCCAAACTCCTGTAGAATCAGCTCTGTCCAAGTTGACAAAATAGATTTGCTTCCTCACTTTGAAGCTGTGATGTTTTAATATGTCTGCATCAGTCATACAAAAATTATTTTTCTCTTTTTTAACATCTTATGCTTAACTAAATACTGTAGTCCGTACTCATACCAGTCATCTGATGCTTTGAATAATTACAAAGGCAGACTATTGTTTCTTCTCAAGTGCAAAGATAAAATCAGCTTTTTGTGTACAAGATGTTACATGAGACAAAATACAGAAACCAATATTACCTATTGCTGCTCAGTCCTGCACCCACAGCCCCTGAAAAAATGTGAATAGTGACACATTTTCAGCACAGTGGTGACAAGGCTGATGCCTCCCCGGAGGAAGCAATTCTAAAAATATCTGTAAAAAAATATCAGGGAGGAATCTGGGTATTAGTTTAAGTTGTATGATATATTCTATAGATGCATCCTGTGTTCATGTCTCTGTAATGATGGAGGATAACCCCCCTCTCTGATGAAATAAAAAACTCTTCAGAGCCAGGCTGAGTCCTGTTCTATTAACTATTTATATCACATACTGAATATGTATTTTTCCTAAGATATAATTTAGAGATAAGGAGATGGAGAAGGAAGTAGAGGAAAGGTCTGAAATCTTAAGTTAGGTCATGGATCCTGCAAGTGTCATCTTTTTAATCCAAGACTGCATCAATGTCCTCAGAGTAGATGGAAAAGTAATGTATCTGCGACATGTTAAATGAAGCCCCCCCCCCCCCCCCCCCCCCCCCCCCCCCCCCTCCCACCTGCATTGGTAAGCACAGCCACTGAGAGAGTCTTTAAATGATGAACCCCATGCAGAACATATCTTATATGTTACCTAAGAAGAGCATATTCTGAGGCTGAGCATGACACTTGAAATAGATGGAATAGATTTCTCCTGGGAGTCTAAGATATGTGATAATGTGTTAATGATAGATAATCGTGTCTCAGTAAGCTATATTTACCTAAATGCTAGTTTGTCTGAGAAAATTATTGTCATTCCTGCAAAATAGCGAGCAACAGGACGAGGCAAACAAATGGAAACAAGAGAAGGACTTTCAGCATCACTGACTGCCATAGTGAGGCCAACATTGTGGATAATTGGGTTTATTGTAGGACATAAAACTCTGTTGTTGTTGTTGTTTTTTTTCCTCTTTATTCCTCGCTAACATAACGTCCATTTTGGATGGGGTCCATGCCTTTGTTCATTAGGGGCAGCAATAATTAATGGATGTTATGTATGCCACACTTCATGCAACAGCAGTACATGCAGTTGCAGCTGTTAGCCATTAAGTACCTATTTATGGCAAAACCTTAGCGCTCCAGAGGACTCATCCGCATCTCTTTTTTCACTCCACAGGAATCTGTCCCACTGTTATAATGAACGGGGCCGTCTGTATATAAGCTCCAACTGAAAGATTAGCACACAACTTGGCGTTAGCTGGTTACACTGCCTTTGTGCAAAAGTATCTCCGGCTCTCGCTCCACATTTTAAAGTAGCATAATGAGATGCAAGAAGTGTAATAATGTCATTACCTGTCTGGGACAGAGCTGGGTTTTTATAGCTTGAAAATTGCACAGTAGACCATTGCAGCAGACTGAAATGCCATAACTGAGACTTAAATATTGTCCCTGGGGAACCCAAGGTGTCTGTTTCCTAAGCAATGGAGCAATAAGAGCTGTGCCTCTTTAACTTTTATAACACTGGGAGGAAAGTTTGAAAATTCTCACTCTGGATTTCAATGTTCCTGCTTTGTCAAAAGAGCATGTTTTGGAAGCTTAAAGGTTTTATATGCAATTTTTCACACTTAAATATAATAGAAATCAAGTATATCCTCTGAAAATAACTCTGTGAGTCATGACTGTCTACAATGGGTGTAACACCCGAGTCCCACTGTCTGTGATGTTTTCAGAGTTTTCAGAGTCCTATCTTCACTTTGTTTACATCGCCGGGACGACGGCTGACTCCTCCCCTCGTGTATAAAAGTTGTTTAATTGAGGGACTAGAGAAAAGAAGAATAACATACTGTACTCACTGCTTAACTGTGTTTCTAGATCACGCTCATTTCAGGTAAATTTACATGCAGTGTGAAGATACCAGCATAATAAAGATCGCTAGCATTAGCATGCTAACACAACAATGCAGCGCGAGTTGTTTTGGTTTCATGCTGGTGCTCAAGGGCGACATCTGCTGGATCAAAAAATTGCATATAAAGCCTTTAACCTTATACTTATCAATATGATCAATTATTTATTGCAGGTTAGTAAAAACTAAACTACAACAATGGGTTGTGTGAGGCATGTAATCAAACTAAACCTAACACAAACTAGCCAAACAAGCTATTGGATCACTCCACAGTAGAGCCCGACGAGTAATCGACCGGCTGATAATATCGGCCGATATCAGCATATCCAGTGACTATCGGTATCGGCAAATTTTGCCGCAGATAGGCGTCAATATTACTAGATTTATTCACCTGTCAAATACCATTCAATTTTGTATCACACTAGCAGTTCTCTGTCACCAGCAGAGGGCGCTATATGGATTATAACAAACATCATCACTCTCCTGAGTGTCAAGCCGTGATACACATGCATGCTTTGCTTGTTACTGTCAAGTTGAGTGACCATCTTGTCTTCATTGTACATCTTTTCCACAAATGTTTGGACTAATATATCGGCCGGAATATTAGTATCAGATTGGTATCCCACTGTTACGGCGCAACCTTCCCGGTGTCCTGCCTTGGTCTTTATCTTGACTCGGTCTTGATCCCTCTGAGTCTCGGTCTCAGAGCACTCTGGTCTCTAGGATGTCTTGGTCTCGATTAGTGCGGTCTTGACTACAATACCAGTTAGTGGTGCTACCAACCCCCAGCAGAGAACTTGTTTGAATGCTGTGAAACTTTAAGGTGTGACTGCTCTGGCTTGCCTAAATCATCAGCTGCTTGTCTTTTAGAGGTCAACAAGGCATATTTTGTGGGCATCAGCCAGAGCAATTTATTTCTAATTATTTGCTCAGCCATGCTTGTGTCTAACGGGGCAGCTGCCAGTTGGAGAGATTTAGAGCATCAATTAAAGAACCAGGGGATCGTCTTGCAAACACAAAGAGTCGCAGGCACACTGGAGTAAGAGCATTCAGCACATTGAAAGTAACATCTGTCAGTCATCTCCGGCTTTCAGGCATTGCCAGCATGTCGCCTACAGATATCTCCTGGTAAGCAGAATATGTTTAATTCCACTGTACCAAAATTCAGACGTGTTCAATTACCCATGATGCACATCTCATCCTTTTCATCTTTTTAAATGTCACTGTATTATAAGCAATGCTCATGATGATGTGTACTCATAAATCATTTGTAGCCAGAGGTGGCCTAAAAGCTAACATGCTGCTTTGGGGTTAGGTAGAGACTCATCCATAATTTCCCAGGATGCCGGGTGAGGGGTGCGAGCAAAGGGAGGTTTGCTCCTGCTAAAATGCCCCACGCTACAGGGGGCACATGTTTACTGACAGCCCCACAGAGGCGGCGAACAATCACCTGCTTCTACACGTTCCTTGAGGGGGCCATGCTGTTACATTAATGCATGGGGCTTCATCTCATTATTCATAGCTGCTTGACTCCAGGGGAAAACAGTTGGGATGAGGCCACTACAGAAGCAAATGGATACTGGGTCATCTGAAGCATTCCAGGTGGTATCATGCCAAAGGGAACATGGCCCATTGAGAGAGAGAGAGAGAGAGAGCGCTGCAGCTTTGTGTCAGGGAAAATGGAAAGCACGTAGTCATTTAGCCTAAAATGTACTGCATAATGAATACGCTCAGGTTTTAATGAAAGTTAATTGTCTGTTTGCCTTTCTTTTGAAAAAGGCAAAAAATGGCCAGAATGAAAACAGAAATCCTTGACATCATATAAAATGACTATATCTAGAAAGATGATAAAAAAATAAATTCAATTCAGGTCTTTTGAGGCTTCAAGGACACTCAGCAGCATACAGAATAGCAGGTCAATAATCCATCTCTGTGGGTCTTGAAAATGCAAATTAGAATATTGATACGTGGTATAAACATGTCAATACATACTAATAATTAAGTAAACTAAGTAATTACATTTTCTCATGTTGAAATCCTGCAGATTTCCTGCTCCCCTTTCTTAAGATGGACATGTAAGGTGGCTTAGAAAACAATTTGTGGCAGAAATGCAATGTTTAGTTATGTAACAGTAATTATTGATGTTTCCTTTGTCAGGCAAGTAGCGGTGGGCGCGAAACTGTTTTCAATACAGTCACCCGCATTGTGCTCTGACACGACATGGATTTTTTCAGTGCTGTCATTACCGGTTTAAACACATGTTTGATTGTAGTTCATGAGTCAACCCTGATGGCGCTGATAGTTCAATCTAGTAGCCTCAGTGGCTGGTTAATAGAATTAATAAGAACCTCATGTTGTTAGGTTGTATTTGGGCTTAACCTGAGATCACAAAAACACAACAGTCTAGCTACGTTAACTTGTCAATGATTTGTGGTACGGGCAAAAGTCATCAACTGTGGATGCATTTTTGGATATTTGTTGACAGCTTACCTCAGCTTTTCATTCACCATCACTGTAAGGATGGGATTTCTAGTGCTGTATATAATCACAGAGGCTAACGTTAAGCTAACTGATGCACAGCACATGAGCTTGCCAAGACAACATGGACTCATTATGCTGCTCAACATGTAGGGGAGCTCATTGTTGTCTGAAGTCCTACAGGAGATGAAGAGGGATCTTGGTATTGAAAAAAACCCTCCCCTCCCCTGGTATCTCCACCCATGGACTCCACCCCAAAACTTTTCTGCAGGTCGACCATTTTTATTCTCGCTAGCGAAGGAGTGATGTCTACCTGGAAAACTCAGGGGGGGGTCATTACATTTAAAGAGACACACACACCAAAACGGAGCGTTCTGAGAGAGCTGGTTTATACAAGGTCACAAACCTCCTCTGGTGCTTGATTCATGTTGTATTTTGACCAAAGCACAGCACAGATGTTTCATTTAGACCACAGGGGGACTATTTGAAAAGGTGAAAAAGGAGGATAATATGTCCTCTTTAATACTTTTTAAATGTGGGCTGACTGCCTATTACAACAGAAAGTATTGTATGCTATTTGTACAAATGTAGAGTGCAGACTACGTGATGCGTGGGTGTGGAAAGGTTGGAGTTGGTACAGTTTACTTAAGTGTTCTATTTGGAAAAAAGGAAATGACTTGTTTTTTGTACAATAAAAAGAACAAAAACATATTCCAATGAGTGATATGTGCTTGATTGAACTTCCCCAACAGTGCTGTCAAACTCCTTCCTGAAGCCACACACATCTGTAAAGTGCTGTGGATGAATGATTGATGCCGCATCCCCCCTGTGCGTCCCGGAGAGTTCTTTCTATCCAACTTCAAAGTCAAAAACTATGCAAAATGAGATTATACAACAACAAACTAAAAAAAGAAACCCCGGCAGAGAGAATCTAATGTCCATAGTACTCTTACTTCAGCTTCATTTATATTTTTTTGGAGTTGCAGTGAGAAACTTCAAAGGGAGGCTGAGTCCGATCGATGGTGCAGATTCAAGGGTATTATGTTGACTCATGCAGCCAGCATCAACAACTTAAAGGAAGAAAGGAATGATCCTTCCGACCCTGCCCCTCTTACCTTGCAGTTTATTCCGGACTTTTCTTTCTCTACTCTTTGCCCATCACCTCATCTGTCATTTCTAGATTCCTCTATTTTTAACGGATGCTGTCAGACAGTGTTGGTGGAGTCCAATGGATCAATGAACAACTGAATGGACTAAACTGGGATGCATCCAATGCAGTTTTTCTTTTTTAAGATGTATTTTTGGGGCTTTTTATGCCTTCATTTTGAGGACAGGACAGTGGATAGAGTAGGAAATCTTGAAAGGAGCATAGGGAATGACATGCGGGAAAGGGCTCGATTGTTGGAATCAAAAACGGGGGCCGCCCGCTTAGAGGGAAAATTAAGTCGACGCAGAAGTGCAAAGAGTCCTGCAGAGTCCCGGAAGTCACATACACACCACATTTCTATCACATTATAGCAGTACACAGTGTATACAGCTTGGTACAAAAATCCACATTTGGTCTGATTAGTTATTGTCCTCATGGGCACACGATGTATGGGGGGCAGTTAGGCTGAGATGGGATTTCCAGCATGGCGTCTGCCGCCATTAAGCCTGCGGAGCCACCTGCAGTAACAGATGGGTGACATCACTCATGCTTCATTCACTAATATTTAAAGTCTATGAGAGGGCTACAGCCTCTATTCATGGGGCGCAACACCTAATCGTTAGGCTAACTGGCAGCTCCTCATTGGTCAGCCACACCAAAATCCCTAACAATGATTGGCTATTTGCCTTTTCAGAGGCGGGACTTGTGTTCGGGCTTTGATGTACCCAGTCAAACAGAGTCTGGACACGCCCCTGGACAAGACTTAGATGGATTTCACACTTTCCAAATAGATTAACTTTGTTTCATAACCAGGTAGGAGGTCGGAGGATCCAGAATCGAAGTTTGGATCTACCTTAAAGTAAAATGAACACAGCAAATATGCAGTCGAAAGTAAATGTAAAGATGCTACGATCAGACAGTTTCAGAGATTCAAAGTGAGCGTTTATACTTAAGCTTTCAAAGATACACACAAGTTTGATTTCATCTGAATATTTCACGCACTGCCAGGCGTAATGTTTTGATTTATTTATTGTTCTTACAGAAAAGTATCTCAGCTCGCCCTTGTAGATTTGCACAACATTTCAGAGGCTATTTTGGACGCCATTTAAAATGTTTTCCTCTCCCAAAAAATGCAATGCAGCCTTGTGTGTGTGTGTGTGTGTGTGTGTGTGTGCGCGCTTTTGTGTGTGTATATAATCATAAGTTATACCAAGTATTTTTGGATCTGCAAGCACGAAGAGTGCATAACCGTCTCTCTCCTCCTGAAGTGACTGAAATAGAGGAGCGACTCCACATCCTGAAATGATATTTATAAATCACAGGAGAACGTCGGCAGAAAAATTCCAAGAATGGATCGAATCAATCCTCGAGCTCTGCAAAGCAAACACTCTCTACCCTCAGTACATCACTTCTGTGTGAGGGAGTCATCTGCAGGGTGCAGACATGATTAAATATGATTATGTTCTTTTTGACATTTGCAGTTTTTGTTTTACTTTAGTGTGGTTTGTTCTCTCTAATCCTGCTCGTAGTAAAGGTTCTGGTTTTGGGGGATTCCACATGCATTAGTACAACAAAGTAATTCCCTCGGTTTTTATCAAACACAAAAAAAACGCTTTTATGTATTTCCGTTTTTTTTTTTATCAGGAAACCTCTTCACCATTTGCATTCTTCAGTCATTGTTTTGTGCTACTGTAAGCTCAAGCAAACAAATGTGCCAGCTCTTACTTGATGTTACAAACGGGGTGTTTTCCTACTTCACAAAGAAAACACTCAAGGACACACAGCACTTACAAGGCAGAGAGGAAATCCCGGAGCTGCTTCAAGGGAAAGGTTTCTGACAGGTTTATTGGTTGGGGGGCGGTGGGGGGGGGGGGGACCTGGACGTGAGCCCAAAAGGGTCCTCTAAGAGGTGCTTAATACAAGATAGTTATAGAGTATGCAGATTCTGATGCCGAGTCTAGAGCCAAGACAAGCCAGGCCCTGGGAGATAAGAACGGGGGGCCGTGATACAGCGGTGAATATTTTAGCACATCATATCAAGATAATTCTTTTTTATCTGTCTCCCTCTTCCTAGCCATGGACAGAATCCATTTAGGAGGTGTACCCCCTCAAAGTGTTCTCGATGGCATCAAAGTTAAAGCCTGTGCTAATGGTTAATCTTGGCACAGAGTGCATCTCCCTGCTGAGCTATTCTGCACTTTTATCTGCCTTTTGTACGTTCGCTCTGCCTTTAATAGCGTAGAGCACTCTGCCTTCGGTCCTCCAGATTTATAAGTGCCTTAAAGCATTTTGAATACTGTAGGCCAGGTGTGCTGTTTAAAGCACTTAAGCAATTAAAGATACAAGAGCAGAGCACATATTTACCTTAAAAATAGAATGTGTTAAGCATGTATAATCGGCCCCCGTGCTAGACTGCCTGCTTAAATATGCAATGGTTTTACTAATGAGTGTCACCACAAGAGAATCACAGCGCGAGGTGTAACAGAAGAGCCTCCGGCAGTCTGTTCACCTACTTATTAATATCTCTGATCAGGGTATTGAACTAAATATGGACCCTCTTTGTTCTCTCAAATAAAACCAATATTTTAAAAAATGATATTAAGAATGTCTCTCGGGCTCTCAGGGACTGTGGATTGTTTTTTTTTAGCAGGTTTATTCTGAAGTTGTTGCTTTTCTGAGATGAGAAACAAACCTGACAGTTTATGTGTGACTTCATCTGGATTAAAAAAAACAGCTGTGTTGTCGAAAAAAAAAAAAAAAACTCAGAGCCATCACGACAGCTGAACCTGACATGCAGAATCATTTAAAAGCTTTGTTGAACAGTGAGATGAGTGTCACGGTGCTGTGCTGATTTTGTAGGATGCAGTATCCAACAACGATGCCATGTTGTTGAGCACTTTTTCTTTTTTTAGCCTTTTTGCCTTAATTAGAGAGGACAGCGGAAGAGAGACATGAAACGTTGAGAGGAGAGAGTGAAGCAAGACATGTAGCAGAGGGCAGAGGTCAGATTTGAATCCATGGCTGTGATGAGGACTATAACCTCCGTACATGCAGGAATGCAACATAACCGCTAGGCTATCTGTAGCCATGTCTGGTTTTTTTTACTTTTCTTCATACCTTCAATTCATCTCCCACAGTTCAGATTTTTCATGGAGGTGGTCCTGATCCTTCAGTAATGACGATATAAAATAAGAGTGAAGTCAAAGTCCCTTTGGGTTTGTTGTTCTCAGCCCTGTGTTCACACTGACAGGACAGTGTTTCATCCAGCT
This sequence comes from Labrus bergylta, assembly GCF_963930695.1. NCBI lineage: Eukaryota > Metazoa > Chordata > Actinopteri > Labriformes > Labridae > Labrus > Labrus bergylta. The sequence goes on from NC_089204.1 coordinate 28,001,084, forward strand.
TGTTTATGTTTCACTTAGAGGTTCAAACATGTTTTATACATGGTTATGCCACGAGAAGCCATCCCTCTCCAACCGTTAACCCTGCCACCGTGTGGAGGAAGAGAGACGGCGCTGGCAACTCAGGGAAGATGTATGTAGAGGCACAATGCCAGAGTTTCATTACAAGATTCAAGAAAAAAAAAGGACAAATAAGGAGAAACCGCACTAATGAGTGAAAGCGTGGATTCTACAGCGACATGCTCAAGGGGCTTGACTGAACCTGAGACGAGAGCTGGAGAGAAATGAAACCTCCAAACAGCCAATCAGAGAGATTCCTCTCACCGACCGCAGACGCTGATTCAACATATCAAATCGAGCAAAAAAAAGGCCGACGGGGGCCGGCAGGTAGCGACGGAGCCGGACAAGTCGCAAAAACTAGGGTGACGATCGCTCACCAACGTTCTAACTAGGATCGATGGCCGACGATCTCCTTGGTATGTCAGGGCCTTTAAAGAGGTGCTAAATTCTACATCTACTCTGACACTTATACCTTTCAATATTAAACTGTGAATTAAATTGATAAAATACTCTGTTACCCTCTAGGAGGCGCTACAAAGCATTAAAGGCTCACACCTCCAGACTGAAGAACAGTTTTTATCCAGGAGCCATCACAGAACTGAACAAAATCAAACACTGACCCACCATGGGACAAAAAATGGGACAAATAGTGCAATATTGCTTTGTCTTGCTTTGTTTACACATTTACTTATAAACTAATGATGATTGTGTGTGTGTTTGGACTGTACTTGTGTAGGTATATATACATACATGTGTGTATATGTATATATTTGTTTTTATTCTATATATTTATATTTTTTATATTTCAGGCATGGCAAAGTAAATTTCGTTCTACTCTTGTGCAATGACAATAAATTCTATTCTATTCAATAGGCACCAGCAACTGTAGTAAAATGTTTTGCATCATGGATTTGTCTTTAACTCCTGTAATTTTACTGAGGTATGGGTATAATGCAGAATTACAACTTCCAATGTGTATTAAAGTAGAAGATCTTAGTTCTTCATCTAACACTGTTATCAATGTGAAGTCTGAATCCATGAAAAGCTATTTTTATCCTCAAGTGAAATGAATTGTTGCCATGAAACATGTTCATGTAGAAAACAAACAAAAGGCTCAAATCCCTGGAACAACAATACAAAATAACCACTGTCAGTGCTGCTTCTTTTAATTACTGAAAATGTGATGAAATTCAGATTTCCAGACTTTTGTTTTCCGTTGTTTTGGGGCCCCTGAAGGCTCTGGGGCATTGAGCAGCTGCTTAGCTTTCTTCTGCCTTGAGGCACTTATGCTGATAAAGTGAGCCAGGGCTGTATCTACACTTGATTTAAGAGAACATGAAAGGACATCATACTCGAGGAAGGCTGTGAGAAAGCTCGCCGTTCACTTTAATTACTTTGCTGTACAACGGCCCGTCATGCCGTTCAGAATTTTAAACTTTAGGGAGCCCAACTTTCAGGGAGGAGCAGCATGTAAGGTCATCAGTCAGCACACCATCATTTCAGTCTTAAGCTGCAGAAAGTGAGGCAGCTTGGCAGATCAATACTATATTCCCTCTGTGCAGGGAATGAACAAATATACCCAAAGGATCACAGAGGGACTATTGTACACTTGATACGGTGCAGGAGCTTTGTCAGTCCGTCAGTGAAGGTGGACACACGTTTATACACTTGATCCATATAACTTCAGATGACAAAGCCTGCAAGAGTCCGTTTGTTCACAAGACTGTGCTCACATGAATACTAATGGAGGAACTTTCTAGTTCATTTCAAACATGGATGCTTCTGTACAGACATTGCATGAACAGGTATCACGCTTTAATCCACTTCCACAGATGACTCATGAGCATGCATGTAACAGTTTTGGATTACTATGTAGGATTAAGGGATTTTAAAGGTCCCATATTATAAAAAGCTACCATGTTCCTCTAACTCTAACATGTGTCTCTAGTCCGTCTACAAACCCCCCAATGAAGTCCATCCTCTCCGTCTTTTGCCTGCTCCACTTTTCAGAAAATGTGTGCTCAAACAGGCTGTTTGGAGATTTTCCCTTCATGACATCACAAAGGGTAGTAGCTTCTCCCCCCGGTGGGTGACACTCCCACAGCTAGGTGTTTGTTCTGCCCTCTGAGTCTGCCTTCTCACCGTAAACAATAGGGGATGGAGCGAGAAAGCTCGAGTACACCCGAGCCCTTCCAGAGAGGGGGCGTGGTCAGACACAGCTCATTTACATATTTAAAGGTACAGACACAGAAACAGCCTGTTCTGAGCAGGGCTGAAATAGAGGGGTTTATAGACATGATCAAATACAGGATCAGAGTGGATTTAGAACAAGAAACTTCACACACATGTTTTTGGGGGGAGCTTTGAGACTTATTAAAACTGGTTGAAAAGAAGGATGATATGTGGCCTTTAATGTATAAACTATCCCCTTTAAAAAGAACACATCAGCATGATTTGATTCTATTTTTATCACATCATGAAGGCAGGAGGGTGAAGATGAATGTCTATTCAAGGTGGAAGAAACATTTGCTTTAAAAATGGATATACACCGGATACAAAGAAGAGAGGCCATTAAAAATTCAGGTGTGATAATCTTCCAGGAAGCTTTTTGAAATTACATCTTCCAATTTATCTGTCTCTTTCTTTGCACGTTTTTTGTGACTAGCAAGTATTGCACTTGTTAATCACATCACGTTTTCTTTTTCCTTTTTTCCCTGCTCAGCCAGTTACGAAAAAGAAATGTGATCCAATATCTGAAAATGCGGTTTAATGAACCTTTTCTGTGCCCAGTCCAGAAGACCGGGATGTAGATTACTCTAATGAATTAGAGAGCGGAGTTTGCTCCGAGAGAGAGAGAGAGAGAGAGAGCATCACACAAATGCAGATGATGGCTTGAAAGATGTTAAAGTGAGTTTAATTCATCACAGTCTATTACAGCATGTACAAGCTTTCATGATCTAGGCGATGAACCGTTTCTCCAAACAGCTACACAGCATGTGGTTTGTACACACTGTGGGTGGGAAAATGCCCTGGCCTTGATTCGCAGAGAAATGTACAGATTTCTGCAGAAAACAAGCCGGTGATGACATGAAACCACAACCTGAGCTCCATGTGTCATGAAGCCTTTTCTCAGATTTTACATTTCTCATCGTTTAAGAATTCATTTGACATACAATGCATGCACCATCTTAAGATGTGGGCTGTTTGAGATGGGAGTTTCTCTTCTGCAGTAAGTATCAGAGTCCCTGTCGACTGCTGCTTCTGTTCCTGTCGTGTGTTTCTGTTAAGAGGGGAACTCATCTTCTTGCCTTAGAGGTTATAAAGAGAGCGTTTTACTACCTCCGTCAAATGTCTCCATGTCAAGTCTTTATGGAGTTTCTCAATAGTCACACTCTTTTCATCTTTGATAGCAGTCATTTTGTTCCAATTCCTTTTTGTCTCATATCTTCTCTGAAATGCATTTCTTGGAATAGAGTCTCATCATAAGCTGTAGTTTTTTTTTTTTTTTGATGGTTAAAGTCCTCACATGCATCTTAGCACTCGTCGTTAATACTGCAGAAAGTGAAGATCGTAGACGGGGAAGGATCCGCTCTAATATCGGTATCAGGTTTCGATGTTGACGTAACATTGTTTGGGGACTGAACGTGCGTAAAAACTCACCAACATTGGCAAGGTATCCAAGTCTGGAGATTTTAAATTTCGGTGGTTTCGTAAAAGGATTTTGAAAAAATGCCGCTTGAAGCTTTCTAAATGGCGTCCCCACGTTTTCTTCATTTAGAATAGATTTGTGCTAATATTGTCGTGATGTTCTTTGTTATTTTTTTTGCTTGCTTTGAAGAAATAAACCATCAGAAAACGTTTTGCATGGATGATGAACTTCTTTTGCCTGCGTAATGCCACGTCCCCGTGGTGCATCAGCGCCATTTTGATTACTGTATGTTTTTATTTAGATTTGTTCGGACAAAAACCCACTGCAGATGAACTTCTTCAATTAAGCTAATTACTGTAAACAAAAGAGCAGCGATGGTGACAAAAAACAAGCTTTAATTGTCTACATAGTTCAAATGGAGTCACAGTTTTTTTCAGGGCATGGCGATCAACACATATGTTAAAGAAACATACTCTAACACACATCATCTGGACGTTTCCACATTAACTGTGCACATGTACAACATTACATTTCTAATTAACTCAGTTCTTGTCGATGCTCTTTTCTGTGGAGTTGGCTGCAGCCAGCACCGGCTAATTACTGCAGAGCAGGTGTATTAAACTGTTGGTTTTTGTGCTCCGAGTCTAACAATGATAATCCCTCAAGATGCTTTGTATAGCATGATGTGACTTCAACAGCCTGTTGTCCTCAAGTGCATCTCTTAAATACTGTTGCTTTATTTCATTTGAAGCCTCTGTGAAGACCTACAGGTGGTAGAGATTAAGGCCGTGGTGCAACCTCGACTCAGAAATATGTCTGGGTGTGGTCAGGTTTGTTTGACATACGGATCCACTGACCTGTTCATTTTGAAGAAACAGTTAGGTAAGGAGGAATTCATGATGTGTTATCAAACTGGTTGGCAGTTTGAATGTATTACATCAGAGATTCTCACCATGCCTTCACTTATTTACAACCTGTGTCCAGATCTAATCAGCCAGAATACTTAAAAACACTTATGTTGGTGTACTCAGGCTGCAATCTGGGAAAACAAATCTTTAAAAAACAACAACCAAGTGTGTGCGGTTCACAAAAACAGGGTGTTTTTTATTTTATTTTTATTTTTTATAATTGCTGCTTCTCATGTCTAACTAATTGATACAAATATGACTTTTAGTGCATTTGGTTCAACTACAACATTATTGAGCTTCTGTTGTCCAATAGCATGATGACAATAAAGTCTTTATATTCTATTTCTATTCATCTGAAGGACATCTCTTGACAGAATAGAGACTGTTCAGCATTTTAAAGATATCTGTCTTAGTAGCATGCCGTCTTTCTAGTTAGATTATCTGATTATCGCTGTCCATGGTGCTGAATCTGAGGCTCATTGAGCTTTACTGGAACTGTGCACAAACAGTAAGGAATCCCATTGTCAGGGTGGACTGATCAACCCGTAACCAACACACTTAACTACTCTCCTACCAAGCCAAGAAGATTTATACATGCTGATATCCTGGTTGTAATTTGAAAATGTTTCAAACTTCTCAAAATGCTGCTGTTAACGTTACCGGAGCTCTTTCAAAAATGTATGATATTCTCCTCCTATTTTTGTCTCCTACAGATCGTTCCCTGGACCCACGTCATCTTTGCTTCGTATACAGACAAAGTAGGAGGACAAACATCTTCCTTTTAGGGCTCATAGTGAAGGAAAACAAAACTCTCTAAATATTTCAAACGCACAATAAAAAAGTAACAGAGCAGTGTTGGTCATACAGCGGCAGTTTTTAAGAGACTGTTGTCATAGTGACAACACGCACAGGCCCTTACAGATATTTTCTCTAAATTATTTCTCAAAATATTCTCAACTCTAAAAACAACAAGCCAATACATTTGGTTTGCCAACCTGCATCGTATTGTAGTGTCAGGCAAAAAAATCCACGTGATTTACTTTGGGTGGGAAGGGAACCAGAGGGACACACATTAAATCTGAACTCATTCACTGAACTCATGCGACATGTGGGATAGGATCCTGCTTCTTTGTGTCCTCCCTGCCTGGACGATTTGGCTGTTGATGGTTTCATGTTAGAGAATTTTTGGGCCGGTGTCAGAGATCTTTTTGTTTGTGTTGCCTGCATGCTCGCAGGTCCCACAATAATATTCATGATTTATGAAAGCCACCATGTGCTCCTGCTCCGCACCGCTGTAATCCTGTGTGAAAGGCAGAATGCTCGCTTTAGACGCCGTTTTTAAAAGCCCCTCCTGGAGTCACATTTTATGACAAGTGCAGCACCTCTGAGTTTATCAAGGAATTCTACTCAAACGTCCTTTTTACTTGTGAGGTACTTAGGATGTTTTTTTATATCTGTATACTGGAAGGAGATGACTCATCAGAAAACGGTTGCTTAAATTTTTTTCTGAGCCTAGCCTCGTTTACCTGACAAAAAGAAAAAATGTGTATATGTTCCAAGCTTAGCGCACTTCTACATCCAGGCACTTGTCCAGGTTGATCCAAAGGAGACTGTGTGTGTGTGTGTGTGTGTGTGTGTGTGTGTGTGTGTGTGTGTGTGTGTGTGTGTGTGTGTGTGTGTGTGTGTGTGTGTGTGTGTGTGTGTGTGTGTGTAATCATCTTGGAGCTGTTTCTGATGGCTCTGCAAAAAGGTTATTTCCACTTTAGCAGCCATAGCGCTCAAAATGTGTCTTTTTTTTTCTAACCTAAACTCCCCTTAGTGTGCTGCTATATTATTATCAGCTTCAAGCAAAGGGCAGGTTATTAAAGCTGATAATAGCCTAACAGCGTCTTCAGGTAAACAAAGTCAGACTCTCACAGTGTAGGGCGTTCAAGTCAATTCCCCGGGACCGCCTCGCAACGTGCACGTATTTCTATGTCATACGATTCATTCTGATTGGTTTTAAGCTCATTTGCATAATGCAAGGCAGCACAGCCTGCAGGGTGTTTTTTGCATGTGTGTGTGGAGAAGACATAAACTAATTAAATGTAACATGAGAGGAAGTTAAAATGGGCTTTCAAGATTCATATTAGACGAAGAAAGAAAGAAACATTAACAATAAATATCATATTATCTGTAACTGCGTCTCTGGTGTAAAGACTTCATTGGGTTCATATCTGCTTCACAAATGGTGTTATTATTGTCAGACACTCTAGCGGCTGAGGCTCTAGAGACACATTTGTTGTTTGGTCAGTTCACTCGATTGTCGGTTATTTAATATGAAGTCTGTTAAGATTCATAGAAAGGATTTCCATAACATTAGGAACAGGCTTTTTGTCGTCCTTATTCCAAGGATTGTCACACTTTTTCCCCTGAACACTAAAAAGTCAGAACATCGGTCCAACACTTAAGTTTATGACTTGTAACCTCTACTTCACCAAAAAGAGCAACACTCTTGCTAAGATGAGCATGCTAAAAGGCTGAACTTTACAACCTGAAATAAAGCATAATGAGTGTGTTTACATGGACTTAAGTATCCTTTTATGAACCTGGTTTTGATCATATTCGGGATATGTTGTTTTACATGCACCCACAGAATCCTGGTTATCTATATCCCTACTGTATGCATTACAACATAAACTACGGCAGCTGTACATGTCCAGAAACCTGCGTCCTGACAGCATTTCGATGCATTCTACTATCTAAACTTCCAATTACATGTAATTCTTTCATTACCTAAAGACAAAACTGAGTTTCTTCATCTCTCTGGAAGTAAGACTCTCTCGTTGTCGACCGCCATGTTTGTTTTGCTGTTACATCATTTGGCTGAGGTTGCAGATTCACATGCTTTAGGCAGCTGTCAAAAACCAGGTGTACAACATATACATGCCACAGTACCACGAGTTCTCCAGGTAGCAACATCGGTTTCTCAAAGTCGGGATAAGAGCTTATCCTGGTTTCTGAATTCAGGAAATTGTGTTTACATGAACAAACACAAAAATGGCAGTCAAAACCAGAATATTCAAGTCCATGTAAATGCACTCAATGACACCTAAAATCTGCCTACAGTGACACTGCAGCCATGATCTCATTCTGGCTGAAGATACCCCCAGCTTTTGCCATTAATGGCCACCGGTGGCTCCTTCCCATTCCTCTGTACCGTTTTCCTACTCTCCACTGTCTTTCCACATAAAAGGTATACAATCTCAAAAATAAAACTTGTAAAGAAAGAAACCTCCAACTTTTGATGGAAAGATGACTTTAAGAGGCAAAGACTTCCATCAGAAACTAGTTCAACTAGCACAGTGTGTCGCTAAGTCTACTACAGTACTATAACCACAGTCAGCTTTTTTTTACCTTTTGTGGAACCTAAACGTAAAACTGAATGGTATTTGCTCCATTTGAGAGCAGTTAAATAATCTGTGCAGCATACATTTAAAACATGTTTCCCAGTCAGCTTTGGTCTCTTGGGCAGCTCCTAATTACAAATAATTTATATTTTACAACTCATTCGATTACTTATTAAACTGTTTTGTAAAAGATTCATGAACCATAAGTGGCTTTACTTCACCGAGCTCATGCATTATAAACGACCTGTGCTTACAAATTTGTTTCGTATAAGTTAAACATTTGGTTTTCTTAAGCTGCTCACATGTGCAGAAGATTTACATGAAGTCATCGAGTGTTTCTCGGAGACCAAAGTGTACACAAGCTGAAGTTCAACAAACTGCATTTAACATTAAACCTTCATATCGTCCATCTCTGTTTTTCTATTTCTACACATTTCGTTTTTGTTTTTTTTAAACTATCAAACTATCCATCCAATATAGACACCCCTTGTCCCATTTGGGGTCGTGGGGGGATGGAGCCAATACCAGCTGTCATTGGGCGAGAGGCGGGGTTACACCCTCGCCTGGTCACCAGCCAATCACAGCACTGACATATAGAGACAGACAACCAGCCACACTCACATTTAGAGTCTCCAGTTAACCTAATGAGCATGTCTTTGGACTGTGGGAGGAAGCCGTAGGGAACCCACACATGTACGGGGAGAACATGCAAACTCCACACAGAGAGGGTCCTGACAGACGAGGATTCAAACCAGGAACCTCCTCGCTGTGAGGCAACAGTGCTAACTGCTGCAGCACCGTGCTGCCCTCCATCAAACTAGTCCATCTTTTTTAGTTTTCTAAGGTTTATTTTGGGGCTTTTTATCCCTTTATTTTAGAGACAGGGCAGTGGTTAGAGTCAGATGTCAGAAAGAGTTTGAAGTGAAATGCATTCAGGGATCCACGGGTCGGATTCGAACCCAGGCCGCCCACTCGTAGGACTATAGAGTTCATACATGGGGCATGCGCACTAATCACTAGGCTGCAGCGCCCCCCAAACTAGTCCATCTTGAAAATAATTCTTTACCACAAGCCAAGTGGTATTTCATCACTTTTATGGCCATATGAGATCAAGATTAAAATAACCCTTCTTATGAAAGAACCCCCAAAGACCTCCAACAGTCCTATAACTGTTAAACCCTGTTCTCATCTTTATCAAGATCCTGCTGTGCAGAGCAACAACCCATATTAAAACATCCTGAAACCAATGTCATAGTTCCATCTAATAGTTTGATTATGTTTCATTCCCCTGCACAGCTTGATATGTTGATAAAGATGAGAACATTGTTCAGGATTTATCGCTCATTGTTCGCCTCCCTCTTTATTCATGCATTAAACCAACCGTTTCCTATGAATCTGTCGTCGCGTTTATGCTCTTGTGTCGACCGTTGACCTGCAGAGCAACACATCAGAGGCTCCCATTCTCACATGATCCCAAGGTGGAGCGTTCCAGCAAGGTCGTTCTTTTTCCCAGCTATTGATCACTCTGTAGATCAGCATCCACAGACCAATAAAATGTAGAGCCAAGGACTACTAAATCCAATCACAGGAAGCCAATGGGACCATATCATTTCCTGCGGTCGGAAGACTTTATGATTTGGAACCAATTGACTCTGTTGAGATGCTGTAAAACAAAGTGGACTGTTTAGATATATTCAACATGAGGCCGTGATGATTAAGATGTGAGGTTTCAGCAACACAGCAGCTCCAGTTTATGATTAGTGGAGTAATAGAATCTGTATCTCATAATTGAGAGTGTCTATGTGGAGTAGAGTTTCACAAGAGGTGTTCGTTGTTTTCACCCGATCCAATTTAGAAAACAGCTTGAAATGTTCAACAAAAAAATGACTTTAAACCTTATTCCTCGTCAACTCTCTTATCCCACTCTTCAATAAGGACAGCTTGGTCTGTGGCCAAACTCTTCAACAATTAAGGTGGCCACTGCAAGATGGCAGCGCCCGTCAATTGTTTGGCCGATTTGTCTATAATCAGGTCTGACATCATTACTCATATCTCTTCTGTGGATGAAACCTTGGGCTAGCTGAGAAATCTCGTAATGAGTCCCATTCCCATGGAAGCCATTAGAGTGAGCCCGGCGTGTCTGGATGGAGGTCATCTGGACCTTACCCTTCCTGGGGAGGATGCACTGTCTTCTCTCGGTAAGGATCTAACAAGCCTGTCTTTGACGGGTTCCTTGTAGGATAATCCAATGTAGTCCACATCAAAATCCTGATATCTGGCAGATCTAAATATGTGCTGTTTTGGTTTTATATCCGGAGTCGTCTCCACCTCTGAATCCATCATGACTACTGTCAATCCGGCTCATATGGCCAATGTTAAAAACCTACAGTACCTCTCAAACCAAATCCATATTTCATTCCTAAGTGATTATCCTGTGAGGGATCATGGAGTCTGGTGTTGACCCCAGATGTTATCAGGTGAGAACCCCAGACAGGCTGCCAGTGATCACAAAGCTGACACATAAAGACAGACAACTATTTTCTCATACAGTCACAATACAGGCAAATATGAGTCACCAATTAACCTTACGAGCATGTCTTTGGACTTCCGGACACCACCATGGCACCCTTTTCATTTCTAATATTCATTTTTTTATAGCAATGATGATAGCTGTTAAAGAAAACCTGAATGATTTCCTGAGAAGACGAGGGAGAGAGAGAGAGAAGAAAGAAAAAACTTGTGTCAAAAAAACGAAACTGTTGAGTTCAGAAACTTGTTCCCCAGCCAACGGGGAGTTTGGGTTGCCTGGTAACCAGTTGCAGGATGGAAAGTTGGGAGAGAAAGCGTCTTTGTAAATTGACTCTCAGTCTTTTGTGACTTGACAGCTGATCTCTTCTGGTTTGACAGCCTCCCCATAGTGCTGGACATCACTTGATTTTTTTCACTTTAGGTCTGACAATGTTGTGACTGCAGTGAGTGTTTATACCTCCTATACTGTTATGGAGGGAATATTTTGCTGCTTTATGTTAGTTTATTTTTTGTGTTTTTTCTGCACATCCTGCACACGTATTATAGCAACCTTAATATTGTGATTCACATGTTGTGCATCTCAAGCCAGGCTTTGAGGTACGCTTTAAAGACTGAAAAAGATCCCTGATGTTTCATTAAGTGTCTTGGAGTTAAGTGTATTCCCATCTGACATCCTTTTTTTATTTTACTACTAATTTGCAGGTTTTAGCACGTTCAAATGGTAAACTAATATATTGCACAATCGAAACATGTTGGCTCAATGTCATTTTTATTGAAAGGTCCAATACGTAAGATACTGTATCTAGTGAATGAAATGATAAAGTGAGCTTACTATCTGATCAGACATTAAGGAAACATGCTATGTTGAAGTGCTGGCTTCTCTGACAACAATGCAGCAGCCAGTATGTCCTCCTTCTAACTTTAGATTCTGCTCCTGAATGCTCTGGATTTGTTTGGACCAGAGAAGGTAGGCGCTTTTAAGGCGACCCCCCACACGGCCGTTTTGGACGCCCCTCGGTTTGCCAGATATGAGAGCAGTTATCAGGTCAACAGGTGTTGCAGCGATGGAAGCGGGTCAAGAGAAGTGGTTCAGATAGAAGTGGTTGTACCCGACCTAAAAAGCCTCTGCGTGTTTCTAATAAGCTCCACGAGCAGAAACGTGCTCAAACTAGGATCAATATTGGAGATGCTTTTGAAAAATGGAGAGAGGTTAGAACACAGAAAGGTTTACAGACCCATGCAGAGCTGAATAAACACTGAAGCTTCAGAGTCCACCACATGGTGACCTGAGTGACGTAAGTATTGTTAAACCATGTTTTCATGCAATTGATGGACACTGATCTGCAGAGGAGGTGTTGAAGCCCCAAAAATATTTCAAAATGTGACGATTTGAAACAGCTTCAGTTTCCAAACTTGGATAATTGTGTCATGGTTGTATGAATCTGTCAACATGTGAAACTAAAGCTGGTATCTGTCTCTGTTTTCTCTCTGCAGAGACTGTGTTTGTTTGGTTAGCCCTCTTCTACGGTAGAATGAAGAGGGGTGCAGCAAGAGGAGAAAGTCCACTAATTGATCTCAGATTGTGTTGTTCCCTCAGGCATGCTGACCTTTGACCCGCAAAAATCTGACCGGCTCATCCTTGAGTCCAAATGGAAGTGTGTGTGATATTTGTAGATATTCCTTGCAGGCGTTGCTGAGATATTCATAAGCATTGGAAGAAAGTAAAGATTCATGGTCATCCAAAAACATCAGGTCACGACCACAGGCAGCGCGAGGGCTCGAAAACAAAGACAGAGTTTTAATAGACAGTAAAACTAAATCAGCTGCTGCAATCCAAGGTCAGAATCAGGTGGATGTTTAATGTATGTTGTGAAATGAAAACACAAAAATTTGGGTCTTATTCACAAAGAATGCATTGGGGTCACTAATAATTAAATTGTAACTTATTGGCTCCCCCTATTTGCTCTGTATCAAGGTCTAACTGTCAGAGAATATAGCACTGATGCTAACACAGCCAAACTGTTGTTCCTGCTAAGTGCTGTTATGCGTTTAAATATAGAGTTCAGCAGTCTGAACCTTTACTCCGAACAGAGATGAGCTCTCATTGTGACAGATCTGCTTTGTTCATATAAAGATGATGAGCTAGGAGGGGAAACTTTGTCAGGGTCTTTTTAGATGCCATGTTTCATTTTTTTTTTTTTTTTTGAGTTACTCCATTTAAAACAAAGCTTCCTCCCTGAATGGCGCAAGCAAGGACAAACTGGGGGGGACTTGCGTCCTTGTGCGTAACAATTTCAGACTTTCTCGACAGATATGAAAGAAGTGTTAAGTCGCCGAAAGCTGAAATTTAAATCATTGCTTTTGGATGGTGTTGGCATAGCAAATAGTGACATCCTGTCATATCAGATGTGCATAGTCCTTTTTTTTTAATTAATAATAGTAATCTCAAAGTAATATTTACAGACCTTATTTACAGATCATTTATTTGAAAGTCAGTCAGACAGAGATGTAACTGTTTTCCTGATCACTAAAATGTTGTGTTGTGACATCTCTTTTAAATTTGTCTGCTGCACAGGTGTAGTGGACGCAAAAGTCGCACACTACTTTTGTGCATCAGGCCATCTTCAAATCTGGCCATACGGTAAGTGGTATTGAGTCAATTTCTCTTGCTTTAAGAAAATAAAATATGTTTATCCTTACACCCTGGTTTGAGTAAAGATGCTGTGTTGTCTTATTTTCAGTCAGTGAAGGTGATTCTATACTTTCATCTAAATTACCTTGGACATAATCTTCAAATGTACAAGCCATTTAAAGTCGTAACATCAGGCATTATATCCTTTTTTATGTATGCATTATTGTCCTGCAGCAGTATTTTGAGTCAAAGGACGATTCAATCATACTCCATCTATTGCAGGACAGAACATGCATTTTGCTCTTTCACTGAATAATACACTTGTCTACACATTTCAGTTGTTGTGTTTATTTAAGTTTATCCAGACTATTTTTGGAAGTAGGTAAAAAGTGTTCAGGGATGTTCAGGTACTAAAGGTGACTTACAAAAAGAAGCACAGAGCGTCTGAGGCGAGGATGGAGCGGAAAGGATGGAGCGGAAAAGATGGAGCGACCGTCCCAGAGGTGGATACTTCTCACGCAGGCATTGTTTACATGGGCTAGATCAATGGCAAACTTCTTTGCCCTTTGGCTTCTTGCTCCACTTTGACATCGCCTGAGTCCTCCAGGGAAGACAACTGGCAAAGAGCATGAGGCTCTCAGCAGAGCAAGATGAAATGTTGCCTACGGGAGGGAGGAGGCAGAGTCCAACCAGACAGTGAGGAAGTAATGCAGAGGTACAGGGAATAAAGCTGTCCCTCTCAGACAAGGAGCTGCTATCAGATGTTCCTTTTGAAGGTTAGGGTGCTTACGATTGTGGCACCAAGGAAACGGAGCAAACAGCAAAAAAGGGGGGCAGGTTATACACACCTAACAGAGGAGGCCTTGTCATTGTTGTCATTGATGCACGACCTGTATCGATCTTGATTTAAAAAAAACAAACAGAACTAGCACCAAAAGAGAACTGAGAAAAGAGCTGACTTTTCTACACTGTTTAAGTTCTGCAACTGTGACAACTGACGAGCACTTTTCAGTCATTTCAGTCTTTGGCTTCCTTCTGCTACCACTGCATCAAGATGTCCACGATTTAAAAAGGACAGCACACTAGGGGAGTTATAGATAGGTATTTAGGACAATGGAACAGTAAATGTCCTTGACATACATCCCACAGGATCTGCTAATTTAATTTGCATGTACTACTCATGGAGATTAGAGATATTCAATACAAACTGTTTAACCAATATCTAACAAAATACAGGTCAGTATGAGAGAACTAGACGTAAATAATCAAGAAAATTCAGATATACTATCTATAAATCTAAAGTTGAAAACATCTTGTGTTGTTGACTGGGGAAGTTCCTAAGCGAGAAATTTCAATGTCAATTTAAAAGAAGAATGTGCAACTTCTTGATCCAGTAGGTGTCGCCCTTGAGCTCCAGCATGAAACCAAAACAAACTGCTGTTTGGCCACGCCTCCTCCATACTGAAGCCTCCGCCCTCCTACAGAGACACACCTCCAACCCCTCTCCACTCGCATTCCCACCAAGTAGTTATGAATTAGGACGCACCATAATTAAGCACTGTTTTGTGCAAGCGGCCGACAAAATTGTCCTTTGCTCGAGCTGCAATCACCTGTGTCCTGCATTGTTGAGTTAGCATGCTAATGTTAGCACTCTTTAGTTAGCTCGTAGCTTCACATTGCATGTATTAACTGACACAGAATGAGCGTGATCTAAAGACACTTATATGACATCCAAATAATCAGTGAGTATGTTCTTCTTCTTTTCTCTAGTCCTTGACTGAAACAGCTTTTATACACACGGCCCTCCCGTCAAAGTAAAACATGATGTTAAATACATTTGTTGGTGATTTTTATGTAGTTTTTCCAGTTCACAATTACAGGTTGTTTCTACTCTCTGCAGACTTTCATGGAGACATAAATCACAAAAATAGCTGCAAACACCACAAAGCTTCCAGTTTATTGTCACCTTTGATATGCATGTGATACAATGACATGAACACCTGTACAGTACAGTGCAATTCAAAGCCAAAGTCGTGTATGAAACACAGTGTTCGTGTCGACAGTACAGTCACTGAAAGATCTAATTGTTGGTTTCAGAAAGGTGGTTATTATTGTAGTGTTGTTGTGCGAGGCTGCAGGTGTTCATGTCATTGTTCAACCCCCGGCACATTCCCTCATTATGTCAGTTTTTTTTGTTCATTTTTGTAAGAAAGTAAAGCTAAAGGATGCTTATAAAAAAAGAAAATGTATTCTATATTGAAGTAGACTTTTACAGGATGTGGTTTTATATATTTTTAGTTTCAAATCAAACAGTTTAAGATGATTTTATAACACGGCACAGGAACTCCGGCTGTTCAGCGGATGTGACTGTCTCATAATCTCCTGGTGTTGTTTATACTGAGGTGGCATTCATGAGTCAAATTAATATTGCCACTTAGTGTTCATCACTTATAATGAGCAATATAATCAACCAATTACACTCATAATAGTCTGTGCTGATTTCCAATTTACCCAGATGTAAATTAACCCGAAGGTTTTGGAACTTTCGAGCGGGAGGCTGCGAGTTCATCAGATAAAGTTAAAATTATTGAAGTGTGCCTTAAAACTCAAATAAGCAAAAAAAAAAGAAAAAAGGTAAATCTATTGTGAAATACCCTCCAATCAAACATCGTATACTCTACTGAGTGCTTTCTTTCTAAAGTCAAAGAATTCATTTGGTATGCTGCGTTATCTCTCAGTCATCACATGAGGTGCATCTCTGCAGGGTCTTATCAAAAAATGGGTTCAAGCATCCATCCTGCTCTAAATAAAAGAAAACAAGAGCCGCTCCATAGCTGATGCTTATCACCATAAGAAAATTCAATGTTTTGGCCATAGGCGGCCGTCTCCAAATAACATGATTACTTAACGTTCCCTGGCCTTGTTTTTTGTCTGTATAAACTCATAATCACGTACAGTGAAGTGGAACAAAGCTCAGCCTGGAATTCAGAGCGCAATGAAGAGGAAGAGAAGGAAGGAAAGTTAATCATGTTGCATGTCAATTCCTTGAAATTGTGTCTACAGACCTGTAGAACTAAAAGTTAATTCATCAAAGGAAAAATTGAACGGTTAAAGTGCAGTCACTCAAACATACTCTACCTTTTTAAATCGTAAAACATTATGGTGCATTTAAATTTAGAAAATGTGCAGTTTCTTTTTAAAGGAGCAATATGTATCTCTGACACCTAGTGGTTAAAACGGGTACTGCAGTCTAAATTCTAAACATTGTACAGAGCTGGTCACCATGTGGTGGACTCTGAAGCTTCAGTGTTTATCCAGCTCTGCATGGGTCTGTAAACCTTTCTGTGTTCTAACCTCTCTCCATTTTTCAAAAGCATCTCCAATATTGATCCTAGTTTGAGCACGTTTCTGCTCGTGGAGCTTATTAGAAACATGCAGAGGCTTTTTAGGTCTCTTGTTTGAGTTGGTAGCTTTGACCATGAATTCGGGGATCATTACATTTCATGACACCGGTACATTTTGCAAAGGGTTTCATCTCATGTCCTCTACCCAACACAGGGTTGACTAGAAGAGGACCGCATGTTCCATCTCGGGCTGTTGGAATTCCTGGAGTTTAAATGAGTTCATCTTTAATTTCAGAGGCATATATGACTTGTTTTGGTTTCGATTCCCTTTGGAAGCCACAGACAAACTTCAGATTTTGTCATTTATGATGGTATAAAATCAGAATAAGAGTGTAGATGAAGGAAGCTAGACGGAATCTTTTCCACCACAGTTTTTGGAGTCCAACACTTCATGTCTTCTCCACTGAGGAAGGTTTTTCAAAAGAGTCGAGAATAGACTTCTGCTGTGAGTGAAGCAGCCTCCCTGGGAGAGGAGGCGCTGGGACTGACGGAGCAGTGAGAGGTGGTGTCAGGCCCACAGAGATTTAAAAAGAAATATATATGCTGCAACAATTATGACTCCATGTGCGGGTTCATCTTGAATTCGTGGCTGACTCTGAAGAACATATATCTCACAGTGTGTGTGTGTTTGTGTGCGAGTGAGCTCTATGTGTGTTGAACAGTGTTATGATTCAGAGAGGTCTAAGAGGAGAGTCAAGATGTAGGAACAGTCTATAGATGTTCTTCTCTGTTACAGATGCAGAAACTTTCTTGGCAACATTTGCATTTCATTTCCATCTTTCTTAACCATGGTGCCAAACAGTAGGCTGAGCTTAAAACTTCAGCAAGTGACTAAGTTTGCCAAATCGATACTTTTAAAAATATATATATTTTGTTGTAATAATTAGCAAAAAGTGTTTATTTCTTTAAAATACAGCTCTGCAGTTATAGTTTTTAACCTTAAGCTGCCAACAGCAAAAGAGAGAGAGAGCACTGTCTAAGCTGCACAGAAAAAGTTGTATATATATATATATATATATATATATATATATATGGTACAGAAACATTGCAAGTATATGTGCAATTAAGAAAGTGTGCAGGAGTTGGCCTACATTTTTAAGGGCCTGTGTCCATTTATGGAGTTTTTTTACACAGGCAGTGCCCAATTTCAAAAAAGTTCTTATCCAATTTTTTTCCATAAATAAACGTTTACAGCCTGGTTAAAAAAGATAGCTAATTTCTTCACTAGCAAACACTGTAAGAGGGGTATTTTATTTAAAGGCTTTATATGCAATTTTTTGATCCAGCAGATGTCGCCCTTGAGCACCAGCATGAAACCAAAACAACTTGCGCTGCATTGTTGTGTTAGCATGCTAATGCTAGCGATCTTTATTATGCTGGTATCTTCACACTGCATGTAAATTTACCTGAAATGAGCGTGATCTAGAAACACAGTTAAGCAGTGAGTACAGTATGTTATTCTTCTTTTCTCTAGTCCCTCAATTAAACAACTTTTATACACGAGGGGAGGAGTCAGCCGGCTGTCCTAGCGATGTAAACAAAGTGAAGATAGGACTCTGAAAACTCTGAAAACATCACAGACAGTGGGACTCGGGTGTTACACCCATTGTAGACAGTCATGACTCACAGAGTTATTTTCAGAGGATATACTTGATTTCTACATTTAAGTGTGAAAAATCACATATAAAGACTTTAACTGACCTTTGTATTAAGGTTAAGAGTTATGCATACATTTACATACAGGTCAAACACAAACACAAGCTCATTGCAAGAAGACATCACACAATATGAGAAAACCACAACTATTAAAAACAACACATCATGTGCATGTTTAGATATGTGAAGAAATAAACATACTACAATGAAATGATTTTGTTTAGCAAGTTTTAGCCTCAAGAAAACTATTTAAATGCACTTAGGAAAAAGAAGGATCCACAAATGGGTCACCACAAAGCATGATTATCCTTTTAAGAGTCATTTCACTGAATGTATATTTGTAGAGAAATAGTGTTGTGACCAGAGGAAAATGAATAGGCACTCAAATTTCCTTTCAGCCGACAAAGACAATGTATTTGTTTGCTGTAAATGGTTCTTTGTGCCATTATAGGAGAGGTTTCATTTTTACTGCCTGGGGGTTTGCACCAGACCCAGATACGCTTAACGATATACCAACACTGCAGCCATGCTGTGACTTTTACAGCTCTCTCTCTCCAAGAAAAATGGCGGTTTTAGTTATTACTCATGTCCTCCTTCACTCACATCTCCATGACCGGAGCAGCACATAAAACAATGATCCTGACACGGCAGCCATGAAATGGAGCATGACTTGAGACAGGGGCGAAAGGGGAGGAGGAGGAGGAGGAGACCTCAAGGTGGTGGAGCGTGGGCGGAAGTGAGGCAGGAAATAATCTGCCCCAAATTGGGTTAATGTACTATGACATCTCAGTGCGCAAGTCATGTGCACTGAGACGCCAAATTTGCACGGGATTCTTTTTTAGAAATGGGGTTGTGGATGTCGGGGGGAGGTAAAGGTAAAGCGTTCAGACAGAAAGGAGAAAAGGGAAAAAAAAAAAGGGAGAAGGACCCCCCTCTGTGAGCCCCCCCCCCGTATGGAGACTGACAGCGACTGTCGACACTCGGAGTCTGATTCTGTTTCAGTGAATAAAAAACAAATATGGCAGCAGTTTATGACTCTGACCTGAACGTAAATAGGTTTTCTAAAGGTCCTCTGTTGAAGATGTTTTTCTCAGCTGCATGTTAACATCAAACTTGAATGGGTTTGTTTTTATTTCCGAGCTCTCACAATGGAAGTGAACATAAAGATGTGCTTGAAAAGTGAGATTGATGCCTCACTAGCAGCTACACTCCCACATGCTGCCATGATGCTTTATATACCAACCTGAAATTTTGGTGTAGTCTGAAGCCTGGCTCACACTCTGTGATTTTTCCCCCGATTGTATAAAAGTCGGGGTGGCATGTCAGCTCACACTGTACAAGCCGATTGTTGGGCACGGCCGGAGAGCTCACACTGTACGAGTGAAATCAGGACGGAGCGTTGACAATTGTTAATAAAGTTGCATTTGAAAAAAACAAAGGACAACGGTCGGTGAAAAAGAAAGGAAGTGGAAGTTGTTGTAGGATAGAGGGAATTTAAAACAATTGTAGATATATGGAGACAAGTTTCAGAAAAGTGCTGCACTGATGATCTGTACCGAAAAGTAAAGAAACAAAAAAAAAACGCTGGGTTGCGTCCTGCCGCTGGTCGCCATGACTACAGTCCTCCCTTGTCTCTCGTGATTATATTGTAGTCACACACAACTTCTGCAGGACCCTTTCATGACGTAAACATCAAGATTTTTAAATGTTTGAAATCAATCGGGGCGTCCTCGACGATCGCCGGGCAGATCGGGACGTTAAGATTGGATCTTTGGACCGCTCACACTACGAGATAATCTGAACAGATAATCGGGTCCGAGCAGCCTCGAGTCGGGAGAGACCCTGCGATTGTCGGGAAGGAAGAATCGGAGTTCAAATCAGCCCGATTATCCTGCAGAGTGAGCCAGGCTTTAGTCTACAGAGGGCTTCATGCACGTGCTGGATTCCACCGTAATCACTTTGTACTAGAGCGCCACCGATTAGTGGATGATATCAGCCGATATTAGCTTCTGAAAGGACGATTGGTATCTGCTCATTTTATCTCAGCAATGCACCAATATGTCTAGATTTATTCACCAGTCAAATTGCATTTCATTTTAGTTTCATTGCGTTACACCAGCAGTTCTCTTTCACCAGCAGAGGGCGCTATATGGATTATAACAAGCACTCTCAAAGACCGCTACATAAGGAATAGAACAGAATAGAATAGAAATACTTTATTGATCCCAAACTGGGAAATTGTGGCGTTACAGCAGCAGGTTATCCAAACACACAATATTAGCAAATAAATACAAAGTAAATAAGCACTAAAAATATCAAAACTAAGAATGAGAATATACATAAATATACACCCAGGAAGCTGGAAATACTACCGAAATTTACATACTCTGCTTTTGACTGACGAAACACTCTTTGTTTACATTTTGCAGAGCAAAGATGAAGGTTGAGGAATGTGTTTCACTGTTAGAATGAAGCAGGAAGAGATGATTCATCAGACAACACTGATGCATGCCTACAGGACAGGATCAGCAGAGAGCTCAGAGGAAGGATTTTATCCAACAAAGTGAAAGTTCCTCACAGGTGCATTGAAGCTCAGAGGTATACAATGTTTATTCCACCTACTGTAGCTCAGTCCGTAGGGACTTGGGTACTGCTGAGGTGCCCTTGAGCAAGGCACTGAACCCCCAACTGCTCTGGTGCGCTCCCTGCATCGCAGTGTGTAACAGCCCCACTCTGACATCTCTGCATTAATGCATGTCCACAGGTGCTGTTTTGTGCATGTGTGTGAGTCCTATGTGTGTCTGGGAGTGTAAACCAGAATTTCTCTCAGGATTTAATAAAGTATTGAAAATATATATATAATATTAAATCACAGGCAAGGATAAAAGGGGGAAAACCCTGTTGAGTTTGTTTCTCAGAGGATATAGTTTCACTAAAGCCCCGTGAGAACCGTTTAAATATGTGAATAAATGCCAACAAGCCAACTTAAAATATGACATAACCTAAATATTTGTCAGTATCAGAACATAATGTGTTGTTATGTTGGCACACCACTGAAGGTTTGAGCTTGCATTGTGCACAGAGCTGCTGCTGCAGAAGATGAAGGTCAGCTCAGACGCCAGCCTTACATTCTTATGTGTTTCTGTGCCGGGTCTTCTGATAAACTGTTCTCTGCCGTTGTGTGAACAAAAGGTCATGTGTGAAACTCTCAATTATGCTTTTGAGAAATTGTCAAGCAGCCAACAACTTGCTGCATTAAAATAGTAGCCTTTTGTGTTTTCTTCTCCTACAAGAATCTGAATGTTCTCCTGCTCCTTTTTTAAAAGTCAACTAGGGGTCAATTATGATGCACATAATTACTCTCACAGAAAACAGGGCAGCAATAAAACTCGTTTTTTTATAGATGTGTGTGTTTATAGAATTTCCATCTTATGTAGTCAGATTTTGTATCTCTGCTTGTCTTTAGGCGACAAAAGTTTTTGGTTTATCTTTGCGTTGATTGGCAGGATATGCAAACTTCTAAAACACTTCTCTGAGTCTTTTATAACTGTGTAATTTTCCCGCTGATTGATGGCTGAGAAGTGCATCATTGCCTGGTGATTGGAGAGTGGACAATTGCAGACTGATCTTACCAAAGAGGGTCAGACGGCTGAAGGAAACAAAATCAACAAAAAAAATAATCAAAGTGGAAGTCTGATTAAGGAAAAAAAGGCGACGGGTTTGAATAAAATGTAAAAAAAAATAAGCATTTTGCATGTCAATATGTTTATGCGTGTGTTCTTGAGATTCCCCCTACGAGGCCGATAAGCACAACACACTGCCGTCGTGCTTTAATCTCCCTCTGGACGATGTGAGCGTTTTGAGTGTTGACAGAGGACACGAGCGAGATGAGTCATCGCTCCATGACTTCATTAAGCGTCTGCATAATCAGCCTTTTTACTCCAGAAACTGTTCTGCAGATAAATCTGTTTGCTGAACGTGAAACTAAACTTATCATGCAGATGCCTCAATGTGAGAAAAACTGCAGATAAACTCTAATATAGTAAATAAGATAAGCTTGATATAATTAGGTGTGTTGCTGCTATCTCTGTAGCAGTTCTTTGTCCTTGGAGAAGAAGAAACACTAAACACAATAAACCATTGTAGCTTCTTCACCCGGTGTAAATAGACTTTAAATGAGTAGAGAGAGAGTCATTTGATCACCCTCTGAGAGAGATGTTTATTCCTTTGATTATGATATCCATATCTACTGCATTTCATTGTTTTACCATTCTAAAATAAACTCATTATGTACGTCGTTTAGAAACAGATTGCTCCATGCTATATTTAAATTTGATTTGAAGCTATGTGTAAGAAATATCAGTTTGTCTAATTGTCGAGTTCTAAGAGATGTTTGCCTCCATGAGCATCATCGCATCGTCTCTTTAAACTGTTAAAGTAACTTCAATGAAACGTTGCACTTTGCTTCAGTTCACTGCAACAAAACAAATCTTTAGAGAGTCAGGTACGTGTGCAGGATAAGATATGCACAGTTAAATCGTTTAATGTTAAATAGTGAGGGAAGAGTTGCACCTTCTCTAAATACAGATCTGACGATACAAGCGAAACAATACAGACAATACTATAAAATACGGTACGATGGAGATGCACAATCTCCACTGGTCTCACGGTTCGATTGCGATTATCCTACCATTGTTTCCATTTGATATCACGGTGCATCATGAAGGGTTGCCTCCTCAATGTGCGACAGTGAAGTTGTTGAAAACAATCTGTGGAGTTTGTTCAAATACATGAAAACATGGACGTAGGCTCCGTGACATCACCCATTGGTTTCTGAAGACGTGTTAAGAAGCCCAACAATAGCAGTCGCCGTATTGGGAATGCTATCATAACCTAGCTATTGATTAAAAATTGAATGCTCCCACCTGTCAGTCAGCTCAGCTACACTCTTAATCATGCAATTTATTAATGCGTCTATAGCCTTAATATAATACAACAGGTACGTTTGTTAAAGTTGACCTTTGATGCTGATCCTTTTTTTTAAAACTTGCATATAGTGTTACAATGCTGGATGCCCAAATTAAATGTGGGCAAAGTTTCAGATCAGGAGGTAAAAGTATGTTAGAGTAATCCCAGGATGAGTCAGCAGAGGGCGCTAATTCAAAAATCATGTAAAAGTTTAATAATATGAAACCAAGAATTTCACAAGATGGCTTCAAGCCTCTACGTAAGCCGGTGAAACCTCTTCACATAGACTCTCTTCTCCCAGCACTGGACTGACCAGCTGGAGCTGACCAATTAGAAGAAAGTGGGCACATGGGGAGTTTTTATTTTTGTTTTAAACGTTAGTATAAGATATTTTTTCACATTTGGTCAAAACTGCAGATTTTCATGTGATTTTTCTTAGTCAAAATGAAGAAAAATAAAAAACTGAAATGTGCAAAAAGCAGTTTTCTTTGTTTGTTTTACAGTTTGGGCAAACTAGATCTAAGTAAGAGGTTCATGTTTTAGTGTCAGCGCTCACAAATCAAGGAGTAAGATCCCATTATTACCATCTCAGTCTGTAATGCAGCATGCAAAATTTTAACCTACAACCTTTACAGCTTTATCTCTGGTGATTCCATTAAAACATTTTAAACTAATCCCCATTTTTTAATAAAGGACACAGCTCAGATTGAATCAGACGGCCAAAACAATCAGCATTCAGCTCGGGTTCAGCCGTGGTCCTAAATCCTGAGTCAGTTAAGAGCTGAGTGTTCACAAAGAGTCACAGAAAAAAAACAAATCTTTGTTTGGACTTTGAACGATGGAGCAAGAACACAACAGCCCCGATCCCTCCTTGTATTACCTTTTTTTTTTCTCATCTGGAAAAACCTATTGACTCTGTGATTACTCTGTAACCCTGAGCGGTACAGAGAAACCCTTCAAAGGGGCCGTTAAAAGTCACTGCTGGAAATGCAGGAAATCACCGACTGAAGCAGAAGTAGTCCAAACTGTTTGATTGGAAAATTGGTGCTCAAAAGAAACGGCACTCGTCACTGTTACTCTCCGTGGACACTGCGAGCTGATAATTGAATTGAACAGTGTGAAGGTCAGACAGAGCGGATATTTCTTGTAAAAAAAAAAGAAACGCAATTAATTTATCGACCTTGATGGAGAATAGCTGTGTTTGTTCCCACATCTTTTAGATTTTAAAAACTGGAACATGAGGCCAAAGAAGGAGGCTAAGGTCAAATCAAATACTAACTATCTTAACAGAAATGTAACTTTAATACCCCGGCTAACAAAGAACTGTGGAAGTCTAAAGAAAACACAACTTTTAGCCTCGAGGTTAGGAAAAAATAAAAACTTTGTACTGACAATACAACACAGAGACTACACAAGTCTTCTTTTTTACAATATATTCATCATGTATTTTCTGTTCATTATTAATAGGACTTTAAATCTGAGTGGCAGCAGCTTAAAAGTGTTTAGCTTAGTGTAGTTTAGTTTAGTTTGGTCATTTTCTAACTTATAATTTAAGTTTTCACATTTTCACACACATAGGCTGAAATACACACACATTATTATTATTATTATTATTATTATCCTATTTAGTACATGTACATATAAAGATTAAGATAAACTTTATTGATCCCCATGGGGGAAATCTTTGTATTACAGCAGCTCAAGAAAACAGGAAAAAGGGATAAAATTATTAAAAATAAAAACAAAAATCAAACATATGTACATCAGTTAAATAACGGCAGAGAAAAAATACAATAACAGAATAATACCAGGTATGTGCATTTCCACTTGAGGAAATATTTATAATTAAAAAACACACACAGTGGCTAATAAAGCTGATTCTGACATGTGTGTCTGTTTGGGGGAGGAAGGAAGCTCTGTGGATAGTTTGACTCTGGTTAGAAACATTAACAATAAATTCAAGTTTTTATTCAAACCTGGTTTGTAACATTTACATCATGCAATGTCTGTCCAAAGACGCAAAAAAATAAAAGGATAAGATGCAAATGACTCATGGCCTCTGAACTGATGAGTAGAAGAGCAGACTTTTAGGAGGGGGCGCCCTATTAAATATCAAATGAAATTGCTTTAAAATGTTCATACACAGGGGCTATAAGGGAACTGATGGATGCAACCTCACATTATTAAAGTGACACTTCCTGTCAGTCAGGTAAGCTTTTGTTTGGATCAACATGTTTGGAGGAGCAGAGAAAGCGATGAGAGCTTCTTGGCACTTCCATGGTTCATGTCTCTCTCCCCTTTTCTCCCTCTGTGTTCCCCTTTGTCTGCCTCGCTCCCACAACAGCTTACCTCCCGCCGCGTTGATAACAACCTCCACAAAGTACCCCGTTGAAAACGCAACGTCCTTGATCCGAGATTGCTGCATCCTCTCTGTTCAAAGGCATCATTTCTCTCTTTTTTTTTCGAGGAGACTTAGTTACCAAACAAGAGAATGATTACAGCGTGCTTTATCGATTTCGTCGACATGGCTTAGTCAGTCCAACCTTGGAATCTGTCTGGACTTGAAGGTGGAGCCTCACGCTCCGGGACGAGGTTCTGTAGGAGCCGGATTCTAATCTCCATACACGATGACCATATTCTGTTTCTTGGAGAAATATAGTCTGACATCACTGATTTGAGTTATGGTTTTGAAACATTGAATGTCAGTGCATTTAGAGGAAGAAGAAAAAGGTCAATGTCATTCATCATGCATCGTGCCAGCATAATCACAGTCCTCTGACCCTCACCAAGAAAAGATGTACCATGATGCAATATTTTATTGAATCATTCAACACAGTACACGTTTGCTCATCTGCCACAAGACCATTTTGACTTGATTTCCCTTAAAGACCTCTGATAATTATGACACAGTTCTGCATCCACTTGCTCCACAGATCCTCGGAGTTCCCCAGGTTTTAAAGTTTTCCTTCCAACTTTGGTGTTTTCATGAACAAAAAGTCTTAATTTGGAAACTAAACTGATGATTCAAAGATAAAAATGTGTTGCTTTATGCCGGGACACAATTTAAGTCACTTAAAGGCGTTAACGATATTGGAATATGGTGATATAGTTGTAGGGTAGGGCTGATCGATATTGGAAAAAAAACTGACATGGCGATATGTTTTATTTCTATAGATTTATTTTTTTAAGAAGACATTTTTACCAGATAATTGCAATATTTATTTATGTAACTTCATGTACCGCACAACTTAAAACAGAAGCCCATTCCAGTATAAACTCCAGTCCCTTTTAGTGAGTGGGTGTTTCTGCACATTTAGACAAATAAAGGCAGCTCTCAATTAGAGGTATGTAGGGTCAAAAGAGAGAAAGTCATCGTCTGAGTTCAGATCTAAACCTCCTCCTACTTTGATCACACACTGGGTCATCCAGCCTTCTGGCGACAGCTCTGACACACACACACACACACACACACACACACACACAATCAGTGGAACATATATGTGGAAACAGCATGAAGGAGTACCAGGTGGAGGTGCTGCTGATTGCAGGAATACTCAAATCTTGAATTGAGTTTCCGCTGTGAGCATCAAGCTGGAAACGGCGTTGCCTGTAGCATGTTTATTTTCACATGCAGGGGCGTGCACAGTGGTCACTTCTCTGATTGTTGTGTCACACAGACTTTTTTTGTAGATCAGTAATGGAAATGAGAAAACTGGTGGGTTTGTTTGGCCTCCAACAACACAAAAGAGGCAGCATGACGTGCTTCAGGTATCTTGAAAAAAACATCCTGCAAGGTGACTTCTGCACACATCACGATTGTGATGTAAAAGAACGTTAAATTGTTGCCATTTAACTTTTCAGTACATTAGCAAGCCATGAGAGATGAGATCACACATCATCAATAATGACTTAAAATGTTGTTCTCACTGTAGTCACATGTGCACAGCTGCTCTGCAAAATGACTCTTGGGTTGTTCTTATTCTCCTACAATTCCCTGTTGTGTTTTAGGCATTGCATATTTTTATGTTTTCACGAGGTGTGGTGGATTATATGCAAACGACACAGTTGCTGTGTTTGTTACCTGCAGGCGTCAGGCCCACACTCGTCTCTCTGTCAACACTGCAGCTGGTCTCTGAACTGTGACATCTCTTTCTCCTCGACTGCCTCCACCCCACACACACACACACACACACACACACACACACACACACACACACACACTGCTTTTAGGTATGCAGCACAACACCTTTTGGTGCCTGTATTTATAAAAGGAAAAGTTGACTGAGCATGTTTTCTCTCTCACCTGCATTCATATTCACCCCCTCACACCCCTGAGAGCTGCCCTGTAAAACTTAAAATCCTTAACTGTTGCAGCTGCTCGGGGAGAAGAATGAAGGCTTAGTCTGCACGCTGCTAAAGGGCGTTTCAGAAGCAGCATTTATAACTCAGTGCACTTTCAGGTTAGGGACTCTGTCTGTTGCTAATTGTTGAAGTGAAAGGAAATCCCACTGACCGAGAATGTACGCGATCACCATGACTGATCTGACTGCAAGCGGCCACATTTAAGCGGTGAGTCAGGGGACTTGACCTGATCAGCTCCAGGTTTCTGCTTGTTGTTGATATGACCAAACAATTACAGATCCAACATGGCAGCCACCATGATGTACTTCCTAAACCGCCCCTTAGAAACCAATGGATGACGTCACTCAGGCTTCATACAGTCTGTTAGGGATGCAACAAAACAGTCAGCTTGCGGTTCAAGTTTGTTTTGGTCATTGTTTTTTGTTCAGTTCTGACAGCATCAAGACATTTGAGTTTTCTTAGTAATCCATTCTTTTTACAGGAAAAGCAAGGGGTTAAGAAAGAAGAGAAAGTGCATCCCCCACAACCGACATCAGAAATTGTAAGGGTTAGTTAAAGTGAAGGTAATAATCATTTCTCAGGCCGAGCGATTGACCGTGTTGAAAGTTTCCACTGAAAGTTAGTCTGCACAAAAGATCCTCGTTTGTGATGGAGGCCTCGCCCCTGAAATCTTCTGTTGATGTTTTCTCCTGAAAAGACGTTTGTCAAACCTAAAGTAACTCTCGCAAGTAAGAGCCTTTGAGAGCTCGTCTACATCGCGTTCTGACAAGTGTTAAAGACTCAGCACACAGGAGAGAAAGGCAAACGCTCTCATCCCTGACAGGTAAGAAATGTGTTGATTTGTTTTTCTCCTCCAAAAGCAACCAAGATGAGCGATACACCGGGACTCGGAAAGGTTGAATAAATGAACAAGAGAACGGGGATGGCGGCGACGAGAAGGCCGAGAAATGTGATGTCACCTCTTTAGGCTCATTAGGAGTTTTGAGCCTGCAGCCCGAGGATTTAACTTCCCCTCAGTCATAAACAAAAACAACCACTGTAACACCTTCTTTATTTATTCTGGTATGATATAGTAGATGTTTACTGGAACTGTCTGGCATGTCTCCAAACGACACAAAGGGTTATCACATGTAACAAACAGGTGGTGTGTGAGTCTGTGAAACAGTCTTATAGCTCTCCTGGGCAGGAGGCATAAAAAACTACACGGCAGAGCCAAAGATTTAAATTTTGAGGGGACTAAAAAGACGTGCATAAACGGCGCATACTCGTAAAATGCTGCATGCACCACCTGTGCTTCGTTATTTATTCAAATTGCAGCGACTCTCTGGGTTAAACAAGAATATCAGCAGAGCAGGATACAGTGGACGCAGAGCTTAAAGGGATACTTTACACATTTGCATTAAGCTTTGCATCATTAGAAACCTGGTAGTATTTTTGAATGGTCGTGCATCCCGCCCTCATTTTCCCCTGAGATGGGAAAGCTACGTATTTCTTTTCTGCAAAAGGAGCCGCCGATGACGCAAAAATCGTCATTTTGCATCATCGGAGGCTGCTTTGGTTAGAGAGTGTGAAACTGCAACGATAGTTCCTCATGTTTTTAACCCGCCCATAGGGGTTGGGACCGACTGAAGCTACAGACCTATCACAAATCAGTGGGTGGGACCTCACGCCTAGAATCTAAAAGCAACGTCCATCATTGCTTGGAAGCTATGCTAACAGGCTCTGTGGAGAAAGCTGAGAAGAACCGACAATGGCGGAAAGTATGTTTCAACTTCAAACTGATATGGATGAAGTGGATTATGAAGGTCTATCTCTACGAGCCACAATATAGCAACGAGCAAGTTGAGGCTGCTGCAGCCGAGGCACAAGACCTGCCTGTTGTCGGCGATAGGGACGAGGAGCCCGGGCGGCTCGAGCTGGGGCGGTGCTGTGCATTCTGGGAGTTGGTGTCTTTCATCCACAGGAGCCAAAAAGACACTTTCGACCTTTTCTCGGTCAAGAGGGCACCAACTTCAAAATGTATTTCACATTCCAACTACATATATGACGCTATGTCAGTACAGATTCATGTTTCAACAGGTGGAGTATCCCTTCAAC